>NC_060126.1:290671471-290974501 GCF_021461395.2 Schistocerca americana
CGTATTCTTTCTTATGGTGAAGAGAATACTGCATGTGATTCACATTTCGTCAGGTTCCTATTAACAACCATCTCTTCTCACAGGTAGGAAAAAATTCAGAACGTAGAGTTGGCCATATTGACAAACATCCCAAACAGTCTTGCCAGTCGGATTTTCGTAGTACATTGAAATTCTGCTACATTCGAAGATGAACAATACGGAATTTGTATTTACTTCGTTGGATAATGTATGAAAATGCAGTGGTCGAAACTCAGGGCGGAGAAAAAAAGCTTGTCTTCCACCTTTTTTTTTTTTAATTTATTTACTGACGCAGAGGTTTTGGCGCCAGTATTTATCTTTGTGCCTACAAAGCATGCCTGTGTAGCGCTACATATATTCGACGGCATACTACCAACATATTTCAGAACTTCCGCTTGCTTTGCACTAGATTCTAAGCCGGAGGCGGTTTTTTGGATTACAAAAACCGGAAAAAAAGTGCAGCTTAGATTCGAGTACATACGGTAACCATTACTCCGCATTGCTTCCAGCACAGCTCACTGCAATATTCCAGTTATTTAATGCCTCAATTTTGATAAAGGTAATATTGATTATTGTAACAATTGTTGTCCCTAGTTGGTATACAGTTGCCGACTTTCTTGCCTTTTCCTCCAGCACTCTTCCAGGTAGTCCTGTCTGCGTTGTCCCCTGCCGAATTTATCTACCTTCTTTAACATGTTAGTTGATCTGTATCGGTTTCCATTGTCCACAATGTGCCCTTTATGCATGTAACATTAGTTTGTTCTTTGCAGTAAACTCCTAGAATGTTTCAACATGTATCTTGAATGTTTCTCAAAATTACGAAATTATTGCCACATCATTAGCAAAGGCTAGCTAGGCCTTTCAACTATGATTCCATTTCTCATTACCAAATATCATGAACTTCCTCCTCTACTTCTTGATCTCCTTCTGGAATATGGCACTGGGCAGCAGCAGTTATTCTTATATTATGCCTATCATCATGTCCTGTGAATCTAATTGTACACATTTCATAAATCAACTAATACAGTTACAAAGTTCTTGACACTGTGACAGTGAATAAATTTAGTAGAAATACATTTTTTTAATAGTGTAAATTTGAGAATTGCAATGGTTAATCCCAACATTATTTCTATTTGTGTACTTACAGGTAATACTACACAAACATATCACATCATCATGGCACTTTAATGAACCACAGCTTATACTGACCTTGGCGTTGATAGCTGCACCATTTTCAGACAGTGCTTGCACCACATTTTCTACTCCCCACATGTGCAGAGGGGGCTGCTCATTTTGTGCTCCTTCACCACCTCCTCCACCTGGTCCTAGTTCTCTTGAAGCATTGCTATCACATCCACTAAGAAGAATGAACAGTGAATCAGCTTTATGCTTTGTATAAATGTAAAAGATAGTCCAACTATTTCTTAGACTGTATTCTGATCTGCCAGATACTACACAAAAAAAATTCCAAAATTAATAGTTTTTGAAACTATGACCTGCAATGGATACAAAATGAACATGAAAGGAGAGGAAACTTTGTTCCAAAAATACATTTAATAAGCCATAGATTACTTTCAAATTTTGGAAATTTAATTACAACATGGTTAGACTGCTACCACTTTGAGCAAAATGGGGAACAGAGAGGGAAAGCAAGCTACAGATGGGACAGAAGAAGAGTGCTTTCTGGCAGAGTACACAGGAACTAGATGGAGGTGTGATGAGACTGCTAGACACAGAGTCACGAGGCTGTGTCATAGAGAGGTGGGGAGGGGGAGGGGGAAGGAGAGGAGCAAGGAAAGGGAAAGACATTGGCAGAAGACAGCACACAGCGAGGGTGAAGGGACATGAATAGAGTGGAGGTGATAGGATAGAAATGGTGGGAACTGATGGGTGGGAACAGGAGGTTACTTTACGTTGAGGCCAGGACAATTTCTGGAGCAGAGAATGTGTTGTAAGGGCAACTTCCATCTGCACAGTTCAGAAAAGCTGGTGGTGGAGGGGAGGATCCAGAATGCAGATACTCTGGGGTCATCTAGTCCCTGCACACCCCACCAGGCAGCACTTTTCTTGCTCCCCACTCATACCCTGCTATCCCTACCCCTCCCATTCCCCATTCCAGGTTGGTACTTTAATTCAACGCCATAGTTGCACTCCTATCCAAGTTTCTGGAGATGGCAATTGCGTGCATGAGGTGTGCTTGCTTTGATGAATGTATGTGTGTGTGTTTACTTTTCTGAAGACTGTTTTGGCCAAAAGCTAAATGTGTAAAGTCTTTTCGTTGTGCCTATCTGCAACTCAGTGTGTCAACGTTACAGCGAGTAGCAATTTATCCTTTTCCAAATATTGTTGATATTCCATTCAGAGTTTCCACTGTTTAATTACAACATGGGACAGTAGCAAAGCAAAAAGTAAACACTAATTTGTGGGATTCCAGGACTTAATGTCACATTTTCCTTCAAAGTAAATGGAACTATGCTCTGCTTCTCTCAAGCTATAAATAAGAGTCTAGCAAATAAAAAATACACAAGTTTTGAATGGCTACTTTCAAATATGTCTACAACAAACTGTTTGAGTGCATACATCTCCACTGTCAATGCAATGTAATGCTATCATTCCTATCAAAACAATATACCCTGCCAGTTCCACCCCTTGGACAATGTGGTGAGTGATAAGAAGTGGCACATTGACAAGAGTCATTTTTTGCTAGAAGAAGAAAGAAACAAATAGCAATGGGTGTTAATAATGGCTTGACACTATACCAACCCAGTTTCTGTTTTATGCTACAAGACAAAATGAAAAGACTATAATCTGATTTATCATAATTTTTGTTCATGAAAGCAAAATAGTGTAATTTTAATTCAGTTTGATGTGATCTGTCTATAGGGTTGTGGCACTTGGCATGAGAAGGATAACTCCCACAGTAGCTAAAATTACAGCTTTTAGCATCAATCCCATACATAAGTATCAGCAGAAGAGGAGATAATTATAAAAATTATTTACCTTTGCACAAGAAACTCAGATACAGATTCGTTGTCATCATCAATGGAACTGTGATGTAATGTCTGGTAGGAATCTTTTGGTCTTTCAGACAATGAATCAGTGTCTGCTCCATTTCTGTAATAGAGGTTATGAACAGTATTGTCATTAGTTCATAAGCATATAAATAACTGCTCTTTATATAAATGCACATAGCCAGTTTGGGAGTAATTTCAGTTGCTATGTGATAGAAATGAATGTTCAAAAAATTATCTAGCATGTTAATTTGAACAAATGAGGAATACTGGCTTTTAACATCAGGAATTAGTGACCAACATGAGATGCTCTGAGACTGCACCTACTTCAATCAAAATGGTACAATAGAAGCTGTTCTTTTAAATAAAACTGTAAAAGTGTTTTACTTTGCTTACAGTAATGTTTAGTCAATAAGATTAAATGAATCTCACATTCATTTAGCATACAGTCTTATTTAAATACATTTCTAGTTTTCAGTACTGGATTTACATCTATGCCTAACATACAAAGTTTGTTGTCAGCAATCAGTAACTGTTAAAACATACAATTTCAATCTGAGCAATTTAAAATGTTGTGACCAGAGATTTTGTATATAAATTATTACAAAAAATCACTTCATGTGAGGCAAGCTGTATCTTGCTATAGTAAACATTGTCAAATATCAAATAACACTTGCCCGTGAAAGGCAAAGGTCCCGAGTTCGAGTCTCGGTCCGGCACACAGTTTTAAACTGCGAGGAAGTTTCATATCAGTGCACACTCCGCTGCAGAGTGAAAATCTAATTCTGGAAACACTTGCAGTAACTGGTGACTAAAAGATAAATTTCATTGTAAATAATTTAATTAATACAACTCCAACTATGGAAGTGTCAAGTTCTTGTCTTAGGTTAAAATATGAGAGTGGTTTGATAAGTACGGTGAAAAAGCAAAAAGAGATGTTTGTTTTGTTAAGAGCTCAGCTTACTTCTCAACAGTCTCCTTTGAGTGACATACACTTTGTGTTTCAAAGATTTTATTTACTTCCTCTAATAATGGGTGAGATCACCAACAAGTTTAATTTTTTTACATTTATTTTACAATGATTCCTGATCATCAGAACAAAAGGCATGAACGGCAGGTAATATGATTTACCCATGTCTCTATCGTAGACCTCTGCGATGTGAAGTGTCCGGTATGCAGTGACGTCACGGCTGTTAAAACTTTCCAGCCCTGGAACTTTATCAACTTTAGGCCCACATATGAGGGCTACGGTTACCCATCCGTTACCTAGCTGCAGGGTATCACTGTTGCTAATAGTAAAGTTGAGAACTCCACCACAGAACACTAATGGACCATGCAGGATGACTTATGCACCTACATAGTTGGAGGTATTAATAGCAATATTGTCTATTGCTTTATAAACTGTAAGGTGGGCATGCCTTCTTCTTCTCCTATAACATTGTGGCATCTTCTGTGTGAGCGGACTAATGCTGTTGCTCGAGCGGCTGCACGAAGACTGATGCCTTCTTACTAGTTTCATTACTTATAGAAACAAAGCAAAAAAAGATGTTTGTTTCATTAAGAACTCAGCTTACTTCTCAACAGTCTCCTCTGAGTGACTGCAATCCTCCAGCTTTTCCAACCCATTGGAAAAATTGATTCTGTCAAACTCTGCAAAATACTCATGGACTGCAACTAATAACTTCCTTATTTGATGAAAATTTCTTCACACCAAGCCAAAGTTTCATGTTAGGCAAGAGGAAGAAGGCACTTGGTGGTAAGTCTGGTGAGCAGGGAGGATAAGGAACCAATTCAAAGCCCAGTTCATGCACTTTCACCATTTTTATCTCTGGTGTGTGGGATAGTGCATTATCCTGGGAAAAAAGCATTATTCTGCATGTCAACCTTGGTCTTTTTTCAGCCAACACAAATTTCAAATGATCCAACAATGAAGCATAAGGGAGTCTACTTATGGTTCTGTCTTTTTCCAAGTAATCGATGAGGATTATTCCTTGGGAATCCTAAGAAAACAGTGGCCATCGCCTTACTAGCTGAAAAAATGGCCTTGCCTTCATTGGACCATTTCCACCAGCCTTTGTACATTCTTTTGACTGCCGTTTTGACTCTGGTGTATTATGATGGATCCAGGTTTCATCAACAATTACAAATTGGTGCAAAAGGTCTTGTGGATTGTGATTAAACATCATCAAGCATTATGCTGAAATGCTGTGCCAGATTCTCTTTTGATCAACTGTGTGCAGTCAGAAACAGCTTTTTCATAGCCAATACTCCATGCAGGACATTATGCACTACCTCTGTTGAGATGCTTAAAGCCTCAGCAATATCTCAAATTTTTATTTGGCAGCCTTGCATTACCATATCATGGATTTTGTCAATGGTTTCCACTGTGGTGGCCTCAATTGGACAGCTAGAGTGTGCTTCATCTTAGGTGCTTGTCTGAGCACATTTACATTCATTATTCCAGAAGTAAACAGTCTTCAATGATGGTGCAGAGTCCACATGAAATTCATCTAATTCTGTTTTGATTTGTGTGACTGTCCAAACCTTCAAATTAAAATGTTTAGTAACAACAAGAAACTGTTTTCTCTACTTTCAATCACAGTCAACGCACTGACCAATTCAGAAAGATGTCAACAAGGGACTGTATGCTATACGTTTTTGAAATTATTTATACAATCCTTGGAATAATCAAGCTTACCAACCAAAACAGTGCAACAAAAATGTTCCATTTTTTCATGAAAATTTACCATATTTGTCAAACCACACTCTTAACTAGCTTCTTGCATTACAGTATACACTGTAAGCACCAACCTGTAGTCCTAATTTTTGCAACTCATATGTAGCAAAAATTCCTGTATTGTAAAGTGTATCAAGTGATTTTATTGTTTTAATGCTTAATAATTGTGGTTGGTGGTGCATGGCAATCATACAGGAGTGATGTGAATATTGTGGGCTGGAGTTCCATTTATCATTTGTAGAGGATAACTGAATGAGGAACGCAATGAGGCTGTCCCACAGAATGGTATGCTTTCAAGCTGAATTAGATTAGGGTGATTTTAACTAGACAACTGTAAGAACTGGGTTAGGTAACAAGCAATGAGTGAAAGATGAAGAGTTCTTCTTCTACATTTGAGTTTCTAGTATTCAGTAAGTTTGACGTGTTAGTCAAGTAGCAAGGGAAGCACCTCATCCAGCTGTAGGTCAAGGTCAGCTGCAGCAGATTTCTAGGCAGAAACTATGTATAGGTTGGTAACAAAAGACATTGGAAAGAAACGACTGTTGTTGCTAGGTAGTAGCCATGAAAGGGTGTATGCCATACGGTACAAGACAAATTAAGAGCAGGGTACCAAGTCACGAGAATTGGTACACTAAGTGTTAGTCTTAGCCAGATGATTGAGGACATATGAAATTTGTATAAGGATTTTTACAAAGAGGATCAGGTGATCATACAAGGTGGAGTACGGAACCGACTGGCTAAACACAAAATTACAACTTTAGGGGTGACCTGGATAGAATAGGAGTAGTAACTTTACACACAAGTGTGAGTTTTATTGAGGTTCTACAGTGCTATGACCATCCTTTCATCAACACTTCTGCGAGTCTTGTGAACATGGAGTTGAAAAGGTTGCTGCTGACTGAAATGAAATCTCATGAGTGCAGTGCCTGCTGCTACAATTGTAACATAGGAATATGCTACACATCCCCACACCTGAATAAGATCCCTGTGGTTACTGCTGTCGGAGGTATATCTTTTAGGTGAGTCAGGGTTCTGTAAAATAAGTTGTAATAACAGAAGACACACACAAAAAGTTTAAGAATGCACTGAAAAGCAAGGTTAGCTTATTTTGGACTGAGTGACATGGTAGAAGAGCTTCTTGTCCATCTGGAAAATTAAGAGCTCTGAAAAGATAACCTCTGTATCTGAACTCAACATACTGCAGAGTTAGAGGAGTTGAATACAGAAGTTTACATTCTACCATCTTACTTAACAGAACTAATAAGGGAAGAGGAGGCAATATCTGTCACTGACATGCCACGCAGTGGCCAAGCAAAATTACTAACTATAGAAGAAAATCATTAGCTTCATTAGCTTGTTGCACAGGTACTCAGTCACCCAAGATATCTGCAAGAAGAGCTTCTAAGAAAATACAATTTTCTGAACGGAGTTTAAGAAGAATATCCCAACTCACAAAACAATCCAATGGTATGATGAAGCAAAAAGATGGAAGAGCATTCTTAATATCCACAAATAAATGTTTCTGGAGTTAAGTTTTGGGCTAATATATGCAGCACAGGAGTCACAGGCCCTTATTTTTTCCAAGGGACTGGGACTTCTGAACAGTATCTTCAAATCTTATGGGAAGTTGTTTTGGACTAGTCAATACTCCTGTGCTTTAAACTGTGCAAAAAAAGCCTTTTTGGTAGCAAGGGGATCTGTACCACATTGCAGTTCACAAGTTTGTGCATTTTTGGATGACAGTTTTTGAGAGTGGATAGGAAAGCAAGGTCCTCCAAGATCACTGGATCTAACACTGCATGATTTTTCAGTGTGGGAAGTATTGAAACACCATGCTTTCACTACAAAACCATTAAATCTATAGCATTTATGGGACCCAATCAAAGAAGAATTTGAAAACATCTGCTAAAAATGGGAAGTTATGTGACAAGACACATAAATCAATGTTTAAACAATGTGTTAAATGTCTAGGTAACAATTGAGGACAGTTTGAGCAATTTCAATTGGCAAATTACTTTCTACAAACCATTAAAGCTACAAAATACTATATTGCAGTTTTGGTTAACTGACTTTTGCTGTATGCTGTACCTATTAGCTTAGTGCATTTTTAGAGGGAGGTTGAAATACACCACTGTTAAACCCCTAAACAAGAAAGGTGAGACACATACTAATAACTGTAGCTCTTTCACCAGTCACATTTTCCAAAATTTGTGAGAAGCGCTCTAGAATGGTACCCTCCTGTAATTTACCAAACCAAGATTCCTCAACTTTACCACTGATCTAATCAGTGATTAGAAAGGAAGTATTTTACAATTTTTCTTTTCTCACAGGCTTAGTGAATACTGTTACGGGGGCCATGAGGAACACTTAACTAATTAGAGCCCTATGTGAGCAACTATGGGGAAAACTGCATTGGCAGCGGTATCTGAAAACTCAGCAAAGTGGCTCTCGAGAAAGTGTGGGTAGTGCACCGAATGGCGAAGCTCAAAAGAGGGGGAGGTTCCGTACATAAAATAAATTACAATTTACATCAGCAAGTGATATAAAACAGAGACGATGTGTGGGTAGAAAACCAATACTGTTACTCCTGTACAATAAACTACTAATATTTTAATGGTTATTATTCCATGCATTGTGAGAACCAGTGGAGAACTTATAAACAGTAAAAGTTTTTACTCATAGCAAAATTTGTTGTTGAAAATTAGATCAAGGGGCTATCTGGAAAGGCACTCAAAAGTTCCTAAAATATTCCTATGTCTCAGTTTTGTAAGACTTGTAAAATCTGTCTTTTCTAAAATATTAAGGCTGTTACCATTATTCTCCAAATATATGATCTGCATACTCTTGTGTATGTCCATGATCCGATGTCCTGTGTCGTGTAAACGAACACTTAGTGCTGATTGTGAATTCATGCAGTTGGGATGACCTTTAAACTGAACTGAAAAACTTCTGCCACTTTTCTTGATGTTGACCCCATCCTCAATTTCCTATTTTTATATAAAGTGACAAACACCACTCTGGCTGTATAAAGTTTGTTAAAATCATGACCAGTTTCATCTCAGCTCAGGCAGGTCCTCAGGTGATCTCAATAGTGATTAGAAAGGAAGTATTTTACAATTTTTTTTTTCCACAGGCTTAGTGAATACTGTTATTGGGGCCGTAAGGAACACTGAACTAGATGGAGCCCTATGTGAGCAGCTATGAGGAAAACTGCATTGACAGTGGTACCCGAAAACTCAGCTAGACGGCTCTAGCAAAATTTGTTGTTGAAAATTAGATCAAGGAGCTATTTGGTGTCACACTGCTAACAAGAGATGCAGTAGACATCCTATAACTTAAACCTATCACAAAGCATACTTTTCTTGTGTCTAGATTTTTGGCCGTACCTTGCAGAAAAAAAATAAAAAATTTAAGGATAATAAAGCTGTACCATACAGATAGAAAAATTAAAGTCTGCAGTAATCAGATCAATATGTTCATAAAGTTAAGCAGTTTACTGAGGTAAATAACAATTAAATATGACACAACTGCAAAATATGTAGCTAGCATTAAGAAGACACTGAAGGTGACAGAAAATTTTTTCCCAATACATTTGAAAAAAAAGGTCAATTATTACTATAAATCCTACAGCACCTAGACTAAAGGGCATCATAAAGCTACACAAGGATAATTTTCCAATCAATCCTATAATGAATGCCCAAACTGGGCCTGGATATCTTTTGGAGTTGCTACTGTCAGATTATTTTCATAAGTATTTCAAACATCCATGAATTTTAATATTTCCACAAGAGATAACCTCATTAAAAAGGAAAACTTTCTGACCTTTCCATCCTTGAGGGCACTTCACTGGCCTCTGATGAAGAACATGTATTCCAGCATCCAGACTGACCAGCTGCATCAAATAATAAGTAGGAATCTTATTGAGCATAGCAGAAGACACCGGGACATCAATGAAGTACTCCATTTCATCAAACTAGTTTTTTACTTCATTTATTTCAAATTCAGAGTCATCAGATACATACAGAAGCAGGATCTTGCAATGGGTTCATCATTATCCCATTGCTTTACTAACATATGCATGATTATGTTCAAAAATAGTATGATGGAAAATCTTAAATTATTTTCTGAAAAAATAGTGATGTGGGCACGGTACACTGATAACATTACCTTATTAGATACTGGCTCACTTCAGGAACATGATAACTTTCTGGAGGAATTAAACAAAATACAAGACATAATTTAGTTCACTATGGAATGGAGTGAAATAACTTGGTTGAATATGATGTTATAAAAAGCCTACGACTTCTGATGTAGGTATACATAGCACATATAATCACCCAACACAGTATAAGAGGGAGACATTCAGAGCACTTCTGCACAGGCTGCTTAGTGTTCCGTTATCTACCGAAGCTTTTGAACACGAGTTTCGGGCAATACAATTTATAGCCGCCTAGAATAGTTATGACAATGGTTTTGCACATAACATTAACAGAGGTGTAGTATGAAGGCTAAATAGGAATCACAATGTGGCACAACTTTTATCCCATTCAATGACTTCATCTCTCTTATCACAACCTATAACACAGATCCCACAACAAAAAAAGTACCACAGGATTCCTTTCTTTGGAGGTATTTCTGATAGAATAGGCAAATCCCTGGTTTCAAAAACATAACCCTGGCTTTTTATTTTCCTAACAATAGCCAAAAATTTAGGCACATGGAAATTAGGCTTCCTGATAGGTTTAAGCCAATGGGTAACTACTACTACTTTTCTCAGCAATATGATGCCACATATATTGGCCAATCTGGCAGAAGTTTTTCAGCTCTGTTTAAATAGAACACTAATTACACAAATTCACAACCAGCACCAAGTGGGCATTTGTGTGACACAGGACTTCAGATCACAGATGTACATGACAGTATGCAGATCTTATATTTGGAGAATAAGATTAAGAACCATAATATTTTAGAAGAGAGAGCAATTTTTTGAGCATTACGGATATCACCTGAGCTCATCTTGAATGTCTAGAGAGAACTGAGACATAGGAATATTTTAGGAAATTTTGACTGCCCTTGTTAGAGTTTTCAATGAGAATTTTGTGGCAAGTAAAAACTTTTACTGTTTATAAATTTTCCGTTGGTTCTCACAAAGCATGGAATAATACCCATTAAAAATATTAGTAGTCTGCATAATATGGGATTAGTACAACAGAAAACCAGCCAAAGGTGTGAACTTCACTCTTTTGTATTTACTCGATGACTAGTTTCAGACCGGGACTCATTTTCAAATCATCCAGATAGTCAAAATGATATTATCAAAAATACAAGAACCATGTCAAGATAAATGCATACATATTATGAAACACAAATGAACAGTTACACCACATACAGATAAAGTGAAAGTTTTAACTTTGGCTGGTTTTCCATTGTACTGATTAACAGAAGTTGTTGATCTGCAGCAATTATTCTAGCATGCTGGAAGTTAGTTTTCTATCCATGCCTTGTCCATGTTTTATATCAATTGTTGATTTAAATTGTAATTTGTTTTAGGTACAGCACATCCCCCTCTTACATACTTTGCCATTCAGTTCACTATCCACACTTTCTCTAGCATCATCTTGCAGGTTTCTGGATACCACGGCCGATGCAGTTTTCCTTATAGCTGCTTGCACAGGGCTGTAATTCGTTCAGTGTTCCTTATGGCTGAGCCCACATCTACTCCAGCTGATATTATAGAATTTTTTATTGGTGCTTAAATGCAATTTTGTAAACATTGAAGTGCTTATTTTACTCTCTCTGAATCAAATAGTTGTTTTATTTTTGTTTAGTGACACCCTGTTTTACATATTTGACAAATGCTTTTAATTTAATTGATGGAAGGGGAGATGCTTCAGGAAAAATGTTTAGTAATTTTGTAGATACAATTATGTCAGTACCTTATACACATGTCTACTCTATGACTCTTAACAGTATTGACCAAGGTAAGGAAAAAAGAAAAATTGTAAAATACTTCCTTTCTAATAATTGTTTAGATTGCCTGAGGACACACCTAAACTAGTGTGAAACCAGCCATTTTTTAACAGACTTTCTACAGCAAGAGCAGTGTTTGTTGCCTTTATATAAAAATGTGAGCTTTTGGTTGTGGTTTCCTGCAATTCACGATAATATACACAAACTTCTGTTCACATTAAACCTACTAACAAACAGTATTTACATTTCAACAATTGCCATTCTTTCCATATCAAATGTCCCCTCCCCCACAGCCTTGCAGACACACGCGACTGCAGTCTCAGGCAACTGAAACAACAGTATGTCTATTGTTGACGAAGGCCTTAATGGCCGAAAGCTATAATTGTGAGAATCTTTTTGTTGTTCCTATCTGTGACTCGGCATTTCTGCTATTTGGTGAGTAGCAACTTTCCTTCTCATAATCTTAATCAGCTACTTTGACAAGGCTACGACTTCATAAAATCATGCCCTGAAATGAGGTCCACTATGCCTGACATTTTGCCCACCCCACCTAGAATAGCCTTTCATCACCCACCCAAGCTTTGCATTATCCTTTTCAGGTCCTATGCTGCTCCTGCACCTGTTTTCCTACCATGTGGTTCCTACTCCTGTGTCCATCCTCACTGTAAGACTTGTCATATGTACCCACATATCACCACCCATTTATGTTAGTTTCTTCAGTCTCAGCATTTCTTCTCAATAGCTATTCCCCTCTTCTCCCTTTTAGTTTTCTATATCTTTCATATCCTGATCTGTCTGTTCCCCTCCATCTGTACCACATATAATGCATTTAGCTTTCCATTCTTATTAACTCAAGTGTCCTGTTCTGAAGTGATCTCTGTCTTGTGTCTTATCCTATCTTCCACCTTTAAGCTCTCGTGTTTTTAAATCTTGTCTGGTGCAGTCCCAAAAATCAGTCTTCTTTTCTTCTCATCCTATCGGGTAAAACTTCCCTGACCTGGGGTTCTGGATGGTTTTTCCAAACTCTTATCATTTCCTACACCTCACCAGTCCTTTTCCTTCACCCTTCTTCCTTCCCCATCATCCAGTTGCCAAGAGGAGGAGAAATTGGCTCCAAAAGCTTGCAAATGTCAATATCTTTATATGCTTATTCTCCTTCACTGCTTGGTGAGTAGACAGGACATACTACAATGTTATTGGATACCCAGCATTAACTGTCCATATATTGACCAACAAAGTGCAACAGGCACGGAACTCCACCCCACAAACTGACATTCGGCACCTGCACGACACAATGCATATATGTTTACATGCTAGCATTCAGTGTTGTGGTAGTTACACTGATTATTAATGTGCCAGCAACCATTTTTATAATGTGTATGGATTTGGAGTACACAGAGTGTGTACAAAGGTAAATCACAAGGTCTTTGCCCCTATTTTTTATTAGCCAAAGCAAACATACAAGTAATGACAAATATACCTTCTATTCTACATAGCTTACACTATTTTTCCACATAGTCCCCACAACAGTTCACATATTTGTCTGATGGCAGCACTAAATTTGAAATGCCCCTGCTGTAGAATTCATCCTGCTGTCTATGGAATCACCATTGGACTGCTGTCTTGGCTTCATTGTTACCTGCGAATTGCTGTCCTGCCAGGAACTCCTTCAGCCATCTGAAAACATGGAAATTACTAGGAGGCGAGGTCTGGACTGTATGTTGGGTGGTCCCATATTTCGCAGTAAAATGCCCAGAGCTTTTCAACAGTTTTGATTGCCACATGCAGTCTTGAACTGTCATGCAGCAGAATCACACTCTCCACATTGAGAATCCCTCAGTGCCTTTGCATGATGACAGCCTTCAGACATGACTTGGGGAACAATAACTGTCGAGATTGATGGTTGCACCTTGTACGAAATCCAACAGGAGCGGTCCACAGCTATCCCAGAAGGCCATTAAAATAACTTTCGCAGTAGATGGTGCTAACAGAATTTTTTCATCATGGGTGAACCTGGAAGTTTTTACACCATACTCTGCTGCTTTGATTCCAGCATTTCACTGCCAGTAACAATGTGGTCCAGGAAACCTTCACCCTCCCTGGTGTACTGTTCCAGATGATTTGGTGAAGACCTCATTCACTTGCCTTTCATCATGTCATCAAACTGCTTAGGCACCCACCGACATGAAACCTTCCAGTACCCTAAGGACCTGTTAACGATGTTGTAAGCACTCCCACATGATACGCCAGCTTCCAGGAAATGGCTGTGATGTGCACATGCCAATCTGCTTTCACCATTGCACCCATGTGGCAAATGTCATCAGGCAGCAATGAACGTGGCCTCCCCAGCTGCTCATTGCCATGCAAAACGTCACAGCCTTTGTCAAACTCACACCACCACCACCTCACAGTTCTCAAAGTGAGACAGTTTTCCCCATATGTGGGCTGCATTTTCCTGTACATCTTGATGGCATTCGTCCCTTGCTCCATAGAAAACGAATCACACTGTTGCTCTAATGCAGTGGATGCGTGGAACACAACCACCATATTTAACAACTGGCAACAGCGCCGTGCGATGGGACTACCAGCAGATAACACCGGCATAACCAAGAAAGGTCCAGCGTTGGGAATTGACATGTTGACTTCTCATTTACAGCTGTAATTTGGCTAAAAAAATTGGGGGCCTAGATTATCTGATTTGCCCTCGTAATTTAGATCAAAGCACTGCCACCTTTAGCAGCAACAATGCCTCACCAGGTTAGTCAACAAATGAAATAAGCTTGGATGAGAGATACTGGTATGTCATTCTATGAACCCTGTGGAGTTCATCAGTCATAGTGGCTTGTGAATGGTGGCACTGCAGTCTCTTGACAGGCCATCACCACATGTTTTCAATGGGTGAGGGAGATGGAGAAGATGCAGATCAAGGCAAGAGTCACACCCTCTGTATATCGTGGGTAGATAAGGATAGCAGGAGCAGTGTGTGCTCTTGTGTTATCTTGTTGCAAAAAAATGTCATGGAGGTTGCTGGTTTGTGGTTTATGAAGAATGTATGTAGGTGGCACGTAACAATCACTTTTTTCCATTCCTCAACTGCAGTGATGCTTATTGTATTATCATCTCGAGGCGTGAGATAGTTTATTATAACATCTTGCAAAGATTCTAAAGAAGATATTTGAGACACTTGTTACTTGACAAGTTAAAATATTCTTGCTGTCGTCGTTATGTAAGAATATTTTCATTCTTCAAGTGAGACCAGTTTCCGAATTGTATGTCATACTTCACGATTAACATTTTACCAATCTCCAGCAACTGTAACCACATGTATATCATAATAATCAGCAACCAGCTGCATAAAAGAAATGTTATTTCTTTAATTGGTTTCAGTACTTAGTGCCCCTCTTCAGAAGATTATAACAATCACGTTATTTGTGAGTGTCAACAAAAATATGCATGCAGCATATTTCTGTGGTCTTTTAGTTCATAGCACCAGTACAAAAATAGTGTAAAAAAGTAGATTTTGTCTTATTTTTTATACCACTTTTGTACAGGCACTATGAACCACATGACCATAGCAAAATGCTGCATGCATCTTACTGTTGACACTCACAAATAACATTATGACTATAAGCTCCTGAAGAAGGGCAATAAGCACCTGAAACCGATAAAAGAAATAAAATTTCTTTTATGCAACTGGTTGCTGATTATTTTGATATATAATCCAAGATCTTGATCCTGTCACCCTTTTCATCTTATGCCCACTCCTTTCTGCAGCAGCCTTTTTACGACATTATCCTAGTAATGGTTTGCTCTGGCTATGACATTATGCCTTGTTACACCTTCCCAGCCTTCTTGCGCACTGGAACTTTTTAAGTGCCCTGCCCACTATGCTTCTAAAGGCCGATTCTATTTTGGGTGCTTACATGCCAAGAACCAATTACAAATGACCGTAATGCTCATAATATACACTAGCATCACAGGTGCACCAGGATGCTGATAAAATTTTTCCAGTAAACAAACAGCAGAGCATGTAACATGATGCTGATATGTCAGGCGATGGACGAGATGATGTGCAGAAGGAAACAAGTGTGTGGGTTCGGTGGTGCTAGCAGAGTACGAGTAAGACTAAACATCAACTGATACAGTTTTAATGTTTCTCAATTTATTTTTTTAAATTATTAACCATTGTATAGATTCTTTCATATATTACTAGGAGATGGGAACCTGCTCTTGAAACTTGTGATCTGATCAGACATTTTATGTATCCAAGTCAAATTTTAATATTTTTCTGTGCTTTTACTGATCAAAGGCTTAGAAAATTTAGAGGAAAATATTTGTGAGTTACAAAAATATAAAAATGTAAGGAGACTTAGGAAGGATATTTATATAATTCATCCTGAAATGGTTGCAAGCATGTCCTCCCAATACACCATCTACATTATTTTTGAGCGTGGGTAGCTTACCAGCTAAGAAAGGATTTTTAGAACAATCTGTCAAAGTGTATTTTGGTTACTATTTAAATAAACTAACTATCCACTAAATTCTTAAGGCTGGGAAGTGTACAGAAACATAACTATGTATTACACATACCCAACAAGAACAGAAGTAATGTCATCCTGTCCAGTTGCAGGTGGTGACTGAAATGGACAATTTCTGCTGGTGTCTGGCAAAGACATGTCAACACTACAAAGAGATTCTACTGCATCAGTCAGTTGACTCTGGTTTGCAAACTGAAGAGGAGTTTCATTCTTTTGAGTGCTACACAGAAAAAAATTCACTTAAGTAATTAATACCAATGATTCATTTAACTGGAAGAATAATGAAAAATTGTATAATTTCTTCAAAAACTGCTAAGTAATAATTCGAATTAAATATAATCTTAAAATATTCAATAATAAGAACAACATAAAAGCAATGTCAACTATTTTTGCTGCAATTTCCCTGTCACCTCACCTTGACCTTTGTCTACCCCATCCTCAATACAGGTGGGTCACTCTTGTCCTGGGGTCTGAGTGACCCACCCTTTCTTTTTAGCCTCCCCCAACCAATTCCCCTCTCCTTCTGATGAAGGGACTATTAGTTCTGAAAGGTAGGCAGCTTACTTTTATGTGTGTTAATTGGCAGTACGCCTAGAGCATGTTTAACCTTCTGAATGTAAGTACTGACCAGCAATGTTGTTTGGAGAGGCCCCTGGAAAGAGATCAAATTTTTGAAACCATTCGTAATTTTTGAAACCATTCGTAATTTTTGAAACCATCCGTAATTTTTGAAACCATCTGTAATTTTTGAAACCAACCTACAGCCATTCACCTTTGTGGGCCATTATTCACAAGTAACTGGGAAAAAGTGCATAATGGTCTAAAAATGATAGTACACTCACACTCATAAATTAAGGATAATGCTCATACATGGTGAAACAACGCTCTGGTGGGTGGTTTGCGGATGACCTGCGGTCATCGCATGTTGGCACTGGCAGCAGTGCACATACGCAGAGGTTTGTTGGTGCATGTCAGAATGCGGTGTAGCGAGTAAGTGTGCGTATGTTTTCAGACATGCTAATGGCTCAAAGGACACATACTGATGACGTTATGAGGGGTAGAATACAAGGGCGACTGGCGGCTGGTCAAACACATCAGGTCGTAGCACGGGCCTTCCGTGTGCCACAAAGTGTGATCTCAATATTATGGCATTGATTCCAGCAGACAGGAAATGTGTCCAGGCGCTACAGTACAAGACGTCCACAGTGTACAACACCACAAGAAGACCGATATCTCATCATCAGTGCGCGCAGATGGCCACGGAGTACTGCAGGTAGCCTTGCTCTGGACCTTACTGCACCCACTGGAACAACTGTCTCCAGACACACAGTCTACAGACGAGTGAGCAGACATGGTTCATTCACCTGGAGACCTGCAAGGTGCATTCCACTGACCCCTGGCCACAGGAGAGCCCGTAAAGCCCGCTGGCAAGAACACAGTACATGGTCATTGGAACAGTGGTCCCAGGTTATGTTCATGGACAAGTCCAGGTACAGTCTGAACAGTGATTCTCACCGGGTTTTCATCAGACGTGAACCAGGAACCAGATACCAATGCCTTAGTGTCCTTGAAAGGGACCTGTATCAAGGTCGTGGTTTGATGGTGTGGGGTGGGATTATGATTGGTGCACATACACCCCTGCATGTCTTTGACAGAGTAACCGTACCAGGTCAAGTGTATCGGGACATCATTTTGCACCAGTATGTCCACCTTTTCAGGGTCCCACCTTCCTCCCGATGGATAATAACGCATGGCCCCACTGAGCTGCCATCGTGGAGGAGTACCTTGAAACAGAAGATATCAGGTGAATGGAGTGGCCTGCCTGTCGTCCAGACCTAAACCCCATCGAGAACATCTGGAATGCTCCAGTCGACGTATTGCTGCACATCTTCAAACCCCTAGGACACTTCAGGAGCTCCGACAGGCACTGGTGCAAGAATGGGAGGCTATACCCCAGCAGCTGCTCGACCACCTAATCCTGAGTATGCCAACCCGTTGTGCAGCCTGTGTACGTGTGCATGGTGATCATATCCCATATTGATGTCAGGGACATGCGCAGGAAACTGTGGTGTTGTGTAGTACATGTGTTTTGGGGCAGTTTTCTCAACTTATCACCAACACCGTGGACTTGCAGACCTGTGTCTTGTATGTTCCCTAAGTGCCTATGCTACTAGCACCAGTTTTGTGTGGCACCACATTCTGCAATTATCCTTAATTTATGAGCATCAGTGTAGTACACAGGGCGGTGTTGTTGCATAGTGGTTAAGGCACATTCCTGATGTGCAGAAGGTTGTGGGTTTGAATCTTGTTGGGTGTGATGAAATTCTTAATCTTTATCAACATGCTTTTGATCATTATTTTTATTTAATTTATTTGTTAAAATGGATTTTTAAAAATTTCTTATCCTTTGTCCTGACATTTTAACATGGTATTAACAATTTCATTGTAACTAAGAATGGTCAAATGTTGCAAGTGCGATTTAAAAGTGTTCAAATTCTGTTTCACATGAGTAACAAACTCCAGACCTGAGACAATGGTATTAAGCAGTTCAGGTTTTTGTTCACTGGTCTCCTTAGCTGGGAGTCAGGGACTGTCAGTGGATATCACTGCTTTAACGGGGCATGAAATGTAGGCAACCTCCAAGATGGTACACACCAGTAAATGGTCTGCACAAGCAGAATGGTTACAAGTCTACATAGATGCCAAACACACTAGATATTGCTGTTCTCTTGGTCGAAAACTACAGAGGCAACAACAAAAATCAAACAGCAGTGTTTCTAAGAAGCCCCAGACTAAAGATGTTTGGGCTCAAGTTCGCATAAAAGGCTTAAGAAGAGATAAACACAAATAGCGTATTAGATTATCAATGGATAATAATATAGATATTATAGCACTGCAACACAGATTTGAAAATATTAAAAAAAAATGATGCACCTGATGAGATTTGAAAACACAACCTTTAGTATGTTAGGAACATACCTGAATCACTACGGCATAATGCCTCTGTGTACTGTTATTTTTTAGGCTCTAGAATATTATGTGTAATTCCAATCTCTCTTTTTTGGTTGGTTGGTTTAAAAGAGGGGGGGGGGGGGGGAGGGACCAAACTACTATGTCATCGGACCCTCGTTCCGATTAAAATAATTCCACAAGGGTGGGAGTAAAATAATCGAGACATACAAAACACAGGTGGAAAAAAGGAGAAAATCACAAGAAAGGCAGAAGGGCAACAAACACTAAAATGGACAAAATCAGACAAGAAAATCACAGAGATGCAAGGATGTGTTTAATGACCATCAGTTTGGCTTTAGGAAACGTAAAGGCACCAGAGTGGCTTTTTGATGTGGTTGATAATGGAAGCAAGGCTGAAGAAAAATCAATACACATTCATAAGATTTATCAACCTAGAAAAAACATTTGATGATGTGAAATGGTGCATTATGTTTGAAATTCTGAGAAAAATAGGGGGTAAGCTATAGTGAAAGGCAGGTAACACAATATTTACAAGAACCAAGTGGAAGCAGTAAGACTGGAACACCAAGAACAATGTGCTCAGACTAAATAGGTTGTAAAACAAGGATGTAAACTTTTTCTCCTACTGTTCAACATATAATTGAAGAAGCAATGATAGAAATAAAAGAAAGGTTCAAGAGTGTGATTAAAATTCAAAGTGAAAGGATATCAATGATAAAATTCACTGAAGACACTGTTGTCCTCAGTGAAAGTGAAGAAGAATTACAAGATCTGCTGAATGGAACAAATCGGCCAGTAGGACAGAATATGGACTAAAAGTAGACTGGAAAAAAAGGGACTAAAGTGATGAGAAGTGTCAGAAATGAAAACAGTGAGAAACTTATTATCTGAACTGGGCATCACAAAGTAGACGAAGTTAAGGAATTCTGCTATCCAGGCAGCAAAATAACCCATGATGGATGGAGCAATGATTATATCAAAAACAGGCTAGCAATGGCGAAAAGAGCACTGCAGACAGTAGCAGGCACCCCTGACAGAGAGAAGTAAGTGAAAGAGTTGGAAACAAATAGGTCACCAGACCCGGATGGAATCCCAATTTGCTTTCACAGAAAGTACTTTACAGCATTGGTTCCTTACTTAGCTCGCACTTATGAGTCAAGGCTCCAGTTTCGGCCACTACTCCATTTGTGGCCACTTTGATGTAATTAATGAATTTTTAAGCTTCCTTTGAATACCAGCCAATCTTACAATAGCATAATATATTAACACGAAATTTGCTATTTCATTAGATACAGCAGCATTACTTTGTTTGTCCTTGTTTGGGTTCACAATTCTGCGAAAAGGTCTATCTTAAAGAAGCCGAGTGTCATAGAGTTTTTCTTTACGGAATGCATAATAAGCTTTTCATATTCTACACATTGAAATAAAACATCAGAAGAAATTCAATCTGTTGGGATGTAAGGTTAAGTATTATGGTTTCATTTATTACAAGTTAAATGTGGTATGAACCAAAAACATACCTTTAAACATTTTTGGTCATTAACAGATCCATATTTAGTCTTGGTTCCCTGTTATGGTCATGCTAGTGGCCATAAGTAGACACACATGTATGTCCCGTTTTGGTCACTTTTAAAAATATACAAGAAACATCTACAATACAGATTTGGATGGCATTTTAACAAGGCTAATTTTATTTTAGTAGGTTTATTTAAAACATTTCTCATATTTTATATCCAGGTAGAACTAATTAATAGTCCTGCCTGTGCATCACTTATCAATTTACCTACCCTTTTCTCATGGTAAAATATGCAATACAAATTATGAAAATATAACAATACTTTAACTCAAGGTTTTTGAGTGATTTCAGTATTCCCAACAAAGTTAAAAATGCATTGGAGGGCATGAAAGTTGCTACTGTAAGCAAGTTGTGCAATGCTCCAACAACATTGTGAAACAAAATTTTGGTCTAGCTCCACAAGAATGTATTGGCCTCTGTGGTCTACATTCTGTATTAGGCGGGGGAGGGGGGGATGCTCATGGACTTGGTTCCGGATTGTTCCAAAATGGGATTTTGAGTTACTATGGAAAATATCTACTTATCTATGCAAAAACTTATTGAAAAGGCTAATTTGTGAAGTCCTAAGGCTGCACTACTGTCAACCAACCTGGAAGAAAAGTGATACCATGGCATACACCAAGTTTTGTCACAAAAAGATATCAAATGTTAATGGAGATAGACGTTTTATTACAGAGGAGAATGACAAGAATTTGGTTCCAGGAAGTATCTGAATGATAATATGTTACATGACCCTAACAGATTTAATGTGAATGAAATGTCTTTTTTATGGCTCCGAAGGGGAAATTAATTGTAGACTGTTTCTAGGCCAATCATTACAACTATTCTTGCGAACTGTTTTTCTGTTCTACTCATCTTCAGTAACTTTTCTGTATTTTATGTATGTTTGTTTTCTTATGTGCTTGTATAAAGAACAGATTACTTTCTAGCGAATTGATTCAAGAATTATTTAAAGCCGCAGTTTTATTATAATATGCACTAGGCAAGGGTGGGAAAATAACTGGCCTTAGCTAGAGTTAATGTGGCCAAAACTGTGGAAACAAACCTTTGCTGTTGTTATAAAACTTTGAATATTGGTTCCTACATAGCTGCAATGTACAGAATTTCAAGAAAAAAAAAGATATGATCTTTTTGACATAATTTGTAAATCTTTTTCCTATAGTACACATATAACCTATCTTGAACTGCCCTTAAGATGGCCACAAGTGGTGCCTCGAGCCTATAGCGAATCTCTTGGTTGGTTGGTTTGTGGGATTGAAGGGACCAGACTGTGACGGCCATCGGTCCCTTTTTCCAAAACTTCAAACACCCACACAGAATGAAAATGAACAATGGATATGACAACAGATGACACAGGACAAGAAAGACGCAGACAGAGACCAGACAAAAGGAATTAAAATCACACAGAGTGTGACAGTGGTTGGCTGACCATAGAGACAAAGAAGGATAAGCCAACCACCTAGAAACACACTAAAAAAATAACACACGGCTAAAATCGAGGGCCAAAGGCCAGACTCAAAACAAAGAAATGACAAACACTTAGATTAAATGATAAAAGCCCCCTGCCTGAAACGCAAAACTAAGCCTGCCGTGGCAGTGTCATCTGTTAAAAGGGCAGGGAGAGTATCAGGCAGCGCAAATGTTTGCCTGAGGGCAGCTAAAAGGGGACACTTCAACAAAATGCGGACCACCGTCAAAACGGATCCACAGTGACATAGAGGTGGGTCCTCATGGTGCAATAAGTGGCCGTGCGTCATCCAGGTGTGCCCAATGAGCAGCCGGCGAGAGACACGCAAGGACGAGTGCCACACACTGGTAGCCTTCTTGGTGGCCCGAAGTTAGTTTGGTGAAGGCAGGGTGCGCCATTCTTCACCCCAGGTGCAAAGTACATTCTGCCGCAAAACTGCCCTCAGGTCACTCTCCGAAAGCCCAATCGATAAGGCTGGTGCACCGACAGCCTGTTTGGCCAGCATGTCAACACGTTCATTGCCCGGGATGCTGACATGACCAGGGGTCCACACAAAGACCACAGGGTGGCCGCAATGGGCAAAAGCATGGAGGGACTCCTGGACAGCGATCACCAGACAAGAGCGAGGGAAACACTGGCCGATAGCTTGTAAACCGCTCAGGGAGTCGCTACAGATAACAAAGGACTCACCTGAGCAGGAGCGGATATACTCTAGGGCACGAGAGATGGTGACCAGCTCGGCAGTGCAAACGCTGCAGCCAGCCGGCAATGAGTGTTGTTTGTAATGGTCCTCTAGAGTGAGAGCATAACCGACACGACCAGTAACCATTGAACCGTCAGTGTAGACAATGCCGGAGCCCTGATACGTGGCAAGGATGGAAAGAAAGCGGTGGCGGAAGGCCTCAGGAGGGATCGAGTCCTTCGGGCCCTGTGCCAATTTGAGCCCAAGGCATGGGCGGGGCACACACCACGGCGGTGTACGCAGTGGGGCCCGGTTAAAGAGGTGGAAGAGGAAACACCCCAAGCCCAGAGAGAAGCTCTATGACGCGAACTGCAATCGTACAACCTGCGGCCGACGTTCTGGGAGATGGACGACAGACTGAGGGAACAGGAGATGATAGTTGGGATGCCCAGGCAAGCTACAAACGCGTGTAGCATTAGCGGCCAGTAAATGTTGGCGCCATAACCGCAGTGGAGAGAGGCCTCCCTCCACAAGTATGCTGTTCACAGGGCCACCACCACAGCGAGCCCATTAATTGCAATTGCAATTAAAAACAGGCAGACACTTAAGACAGATCCCTGTGGTACCCCGTTCTCCTGGACTTGGGGGGATCTATTGGAGATTGCAACTTGCATGCGGAAGGTACGATGCGACAGAAAATTTCGTATGAAAATCGGCAGCGGACCCCGAAGACCCCAACCATGAAGCGTAGAGAGGATGTGATGTCGCCATGTCATATCGTATGCCTTCCACATATCAAAAAAGACAGCGACGAGGTGCTGACGGTGGGCAAAGGCCGTATGGATGGCAGACTCCAGGCTCACCAGACTATCGGCGACAGAGCGGCCCTTACGGAACCCACCCTGAGACAGAGCCAGAAGGCCCCGAGACTCGAGTACCCAGCTCAGCCACCGGCTCACCATGCGTTCGAGCAACTTGCAAAAACTGTTGGTGAGGCTAATGGGGCGGTAGCTGTCCACCTCTAGTGGGTTCTTCCCAGGTTTTCGAACGGGGATGATGATGCTTTCCCACCATTGCGACGGGAACCCACCCTCGACTCAGATACAGATGTAAAGGTCGAGGAGGCGTCGCTGGCAGTCCGCCGAGAGATGTTTGAACATCTGATAGTGGATGTGATCTGGCCCGGGAGCCATATCAGGGCAAGCGGCCAGGGCATTTTGGAATTCTCGCTCACTGAACGGAACATTGTAGGATTCAGGGTGGCGCGTGTAAAATGAAAGACTCCGACGTTCCAACCGCTCTTTCACGGAGCGGAAGGCCAGTGGGTAATTTGCAGATGCGGAATTCAGAGCAAAATGCCCTGCCAAGCAGTTTGCAATTATGTTGGAGTCAGTACAAACTGCTCAGTTCAGTGAGAGTGCAGGGACACTGACAGGGGTCTGATAGCCATAGAGGCACCTAATCTTGGCCCAAACCTGCCATGGGGAGGTACAGAGGCCTATGGTGGACATACCGTTCCCAGCACGCCTGCTTGTGTTGGCGAATGAGGTGGCGGGCCCGTGCATACAGTCCATGTCCCCAGATTCCCATAAACCGTTTGGTGTGGTGCCCCATTGCAAACTTAACTAAGATACGAATATACGGAATAGGTTTCCAAGACTTCTAAAATAAAAGAACCTAGTGCATTATCTTGATGGCTAGTGTTCATCAGCGGCAAGAGTATTGTCAGGAGTGGCCCAGTGAAGTGTGACAGGACTGCTCTTGTTCTCTATGTATGTAAATCATCTGATCAATAGGGCAAGGAGCAATCTGCAGTTGTTTGCTGATGATGCTGTGGTTTACGGAAAGGTGTCATCATTGAGAGACCGTAGGAGGATGCAAAATGATTTAAACGAAATTTCTAGTTGATGTGACAAATAGCAGCTTCCTCTAAATGTAGAAAAATGTAAGTTAATGGAGATGAGTGGGAAAAACAATCTTGTTCAGTTTTGATACAGTGTTAGTTGTGTACTGCTTGACACAGTCACATCAATTAAATATCTAGGTGTAACATTGCAAAAACGATATGAAATGGAACAAGCACATAAGGACTGTAGTATATGGAAGGTGAATGGTCAACCTGAGTGTATTGGGAGAATTTTATTTAGAAAACCGTAGTTCATCTGTAAAAGACCACTTAAAGAACCCAAGTGTGACACAGTTATGATTATCGCTGAAGTGTCTGGGATCCCCAGCAGGTCATATCAAAGGAAGACATCAAAACGATTCAGAGGCAGACTGCTAGATTTGTCACCGGTAGCTTTCATCAAAAAGCGAGTATTACAGAGATGCATCGCGAACTCTAGTTCGAGTCCCTGTTGGAAAGACAACATTCATTTTGCAGAACACTGCTGAGAAACTTTAGAGAACAGGCATCTGAGCTGACTGCAGAATGATTTTATTGCTGCCGATGTACACTTTGAGTAAGGACCACGAAGAAATTAGGATTTGGGCAGTGGCCTTTAGACAGTCCTTTTCGCCTGGCTCTGATGTGCATATGGTACAAGATACCCTCCACCATGCACCATACGGTGGCTTGCGAAGTATGTAGGTAGATGTAAACATCAGAAGGCTTTAGCTAGATTATGTAATAGCAAGAAAGGGATTTTTAAATCTAAATTCTAAACTGCAAAATATATCCAGTACTACTAAACTTCTAAACAAACAGAAATGGACCAGAGAAACATACGCTACAGATGGAAAAAAAACCATCATAGTAATACAGAAAGGTAATTCTTCATCATAGGTGATTCCTTGTTATTCCTTAGAAGAGGAAATTATCAATCACACAAGGAATATAATTTTAATGCCCAGAACCCTCTGCACAAATTCCATATTAACAATCAGTGGCACTGTTTACAGGAGATCAGTGAACAACAGCTATGTGCAAGCAACCATACTGAGAGGCAGCAATAGTGGTGGCAGGGAGGTGTAGCTCAGTTCTTCTAGCCCCTTGGTTTCCTACCATTCTGAAGTGCCAATGAGAAGCCTTTGGCCTAGTCCAGCTTTGTCCAAGACTCTAAAACTCATCCTATTGCCACATTTCTGCCACAGGTGCAGTCCAGGTAGCACCGTAAGAGGAAATGATTGGGTAATATTGCTATTTTTGTTTATGAGTTAACATGGTAGTTTCAAGACACAGAGAACAATACTAAAGAAGTCATATAAAAACAATATTAGAGAAAGGACAGTTTGCTGCTCACTATATAAAGAGGGTTAGTTGCAGACAGACACAACAAAGTAACTGGTATACATCTGAGCTCTCAACCACAAGGCATTGAGCAACTGTCAACTGACACACTATGCACAGTATGCCACTGCTTACTCCATCAAACCACCTACAAATACAATACACCTCAATGACATCACGGATCAAAGTACACAGGTGGAATAGGTCCATTCCATTGGCCCCAATTTTCAAACTAACCTAGACTTTGGGCTAAGCTACAGATCAGTACATCACCACAACCAGGTTTTTCTGCTTTGACTTTTGTTAAGTTCACCAACTAACAACCAACTGTGAAAATATGCACCTAAAGGTGACATCACAGCAGCCATTAGTATCCCAAACTAGCTGGGGTGTGGAGAGCGAATAGGATATTCTGTGGGCAGAGGTGGGAGTGTGGAGAGTAACAAGCTCCGCCTTCATGAACTGTAAGCAAGCAGTCTGCAACAAAATACAGACAGTGAAGCACAGCTCAGCAACAAAGCGAACAATGCAGTCCACAATCACTAATAGTAGACTGCAAAGTTGACAATGAAGATCTGTAAATCACTATGATACACAGTCTCCCGACTGCTAATGGTCAGAACTAGGGAGACTACATCCCAAGTTAAATGGTTCCCATATAGTACCTCACCGGTCAAAGCCGACGACTGGTGTCTAATACTCCTCCTGACTCGAGAGAGCTCTATAAAGCACTGATACTGAAATGCTACTACTAAGCAGACGAATTCATCTTCTACATGCAAATCAGTTGGATTGCAAATATACACTATGAGATGAATAAATCATAACTCACAAAAGAACCTGGTGACTTTTGGATTCTGATCATAATTTACTTGTTCTGAACTACATATTAAAACTGAAGAAACTGCAGAAAGTTACTAAATTAAGGAGATGGGATCTGGATAAGTCGAAAGAACCAGCTGGTGTTTAAACGATGCATTAGGTAACTGTTGACTAGCAAAGGGATAAGTAATAGAATAGAGAGAATGGGTAGCAGTTTTGAGATGAACAGTGAAGGAAGCAGATGATCTTACAGACAAAAATGCAAGGCCCAGCAGAAATACCTGGTTCACACAGGAGACATGGAATTTCATTAACGAAATGAGAGCATATAAAAACGAAGAAAATTAAGCAGGCAAAAAATGAGATGGGCAGAAATATCTAAACAGGAAGAGCAATGGGAATAATGCATGGTGGTAGAAGCACGTATGTCTAGGAGAAATGGAAATTCCGCATATGGGATAATTAAACAGACATTTGGAGAAAAGAAAGCACCTATATGAACATTGAGAATCCATATGCAAGCCAGTTCTACGTAAGGGAGGGAAAGCTGACAGATACAAGGAATCTATAGCTAGAAGATCTATACAAAGATAAAGGAATTGAAGACAAAATTACATAAAGTGAAGAAGAGATGGATGAATATGAAATGGAACATATATGCGAGAAGAATTTGACAGAGCATGAAAGGCTGAAGTCGAAACACAAGTCCCTGGAATAGACATTTTCTCAGAATCATGGAGATCCTTTGGAGACATGCCACGACAAAACAATTCTATCGAATATGCAAGATACATGAGACATGCCAAATACCACCAATTTCAAGAAAAACGAAACGAATCCAACTCTAAAGCAAAAGTCTGTAATACCGCGCTTTACTAATTCATGGTAGCAAAATATTGGCACGAATTAATTACTGAAGAACGGCAGATTAGTTTGGGTTCCGCAGAAATGTAGGGTCATGTGAGGTAATAATGACCCTTGACTTATCTTTAAGGGCTCACCAGAGGAACTAAAACCTATCGTTGTAGTATTTAAAGACAAAGTTTCTGACATCGTTGACTCGAAAACACTGTTCTAGAAACTACTTTTGAAATCTGAAGTAGCAGGGGTAAATTAAAGGAAGGGCAAATGCTGAATTGAATCTTTTTTTTTCTGGACACACCTAAATTCGCCGATTTTCAGCCCTCCTTGCTCGATGAGCCGACGGCGTATAGTCTCCTTGCTCACGCTTAGGTGAAGCATGTTCTTAATTTCTTTTCTTGTCCTGTATGGGTCTTCACCAACGCAGCGGAGTATACTCTTGTCTTGATCCTCCGTGGTAATCCGTGGCCGTCCAGAGCGACGCCGACAAGTAACGTGGCCTTCTTTCGCCATCCTCTTCACCCAGAGATGAACTGTAGATTTGCTGAATCCTAAGGCACGGGAAATAGCCCTGATCGCATAGCCATCTTGATACAAAGCAATTATCCGGCCTTTATCAAATTCAGTGAGTTGTGACATTGCGCAGAAAAGCCTCCTTACAGACGGAGCCACAACAGATAAACACAACACATGACAAGTGACACCTGGCAATAGAGGTGGCAAAAAATAACGTAACTGATAGAAATAACCGGTTACTGAGAAGTAACGGTTACTGCGATAACCGTTCCTCTGATTCTGGCAGTTATTTCAATAACTGTTTAGTGTCAACAGTGCCTCGCGCCATCTGTTGACCGAATATGGTACTGCGCATTTGGAGGCGTTCTATAGACCATGGGAATAACTGTGAGACTGCGCGCCATCTGTTGATAAGAACTGTGTACTATTTCGTGGGCCTTCGTTACTTTTAGCATAAACAATTAAATAAAGTTAATGTCCGAGCCGTGGCTGATAGGAGCTGCAGTACAGGCATTAACAAGTACGGTCCTTCCCTTAAGCCACCGCCTTACGTGTTAATTTAGCTTGGACGGGTAGTACAAGGAAAGTTACTAAGGAATTCGAGCGACTATGGAAATAACTGTCAGAGCCGGTATTCTCCTCTGGCAGTTATCTTTATTGGCTCGTAGTTCTAGTTCTCTGGTAGTTATCGGGCTACCACCACAGATAACCTGGAAGCTGGTAACGGAATAACTGTGTGTCTAGACGTTCCTGACTCGGTGACTCCAGTTAAAGGTCGTAGTTCCAGGTGATATTTCCAGAGAGGATAGTAACTGGAGCGAACAAATATTTTCGTACTGCTACGGAAATAGCCGCTGGCCATCACGAATGACAAATAACATGTCAGAAAGTATAAAATAATACAGTGTAGAGGTGGGCCAAACGGTTATTCTGGAGTAACCGTTATCACAGTTCCAGTTATTCTTTGATAACCGTTATCGTTAACGGTTATTAATAACTGCCAAGTTATTTTTCGCTAGCGAATACCGATAACTCCGACAGTTAAATAACGACATAGTTGGAATCCATCAGTTTAGTTATCAGTAGAACTGCGAGTAGTGTGAAATAGCAGGAATGTCGTATGACTCGTGTCATAACCTCAGCTTATTAACTCCGGGTACATTTTAGTTGATGTTAGAACGATTATTAGTGTTTCAGATTATATGTTTGTAGGTTATCGGTCGCTATTAGAAATATTATCTTCGCAGCTGCGACAGAAAGTACGCGGAACTTCGCCAAAGCACTGTTTACGTAAAATGTTAACAACGTGCGTTTTTAAGTATGAAGTAATATGTAAACTGAGTACTGTAGGTTAAATTCGAAGCTTAATTTCTTGTGCTGCTCACATAATAGAATAAAGTGTACAGTCTTGTAATACAACAAAAAATATACGTAATGTGACAGATTCGTTTACTCCTGTGCTGTAAAAGCTAGTCCTATTGGGGAAAGTGTGAGTACGCTAATCCAAGTTTTATGTCAGATTTGCAAACTGCTCGATTTCTCCAGCGACAGCATGTTTATAACATATGAAGACATGCAGATCGAAAAGGTTGACAGTGTTACATTTCTGGGACTACAACTCTATAATAAATTCAGTTGGGAAGGGCATACCACATTTTTTCATTCTATTATTTCATAAGGGAACATATTCTGTGGTAACTCATCAAACGTAGCAAAAGTTTTTCGCATGTAAAAGCGTGTAATAAAAATCGTTTGTGGTATCAATTCAAGAACATCATGTAGGAACCTGTTCAAGGAACTTTGTATTCTAACCACTGCTTCCTAGTATATTTATTCCTTAATGAAATTTGTTACAAGTATTTCCAACCAATAGCTCAATACATAATATCAGTACTAGAAATGGGAACAGCAATCTACATAAAGACCTAAAATTACTTACCTTGGTCCAAAAGGGGTCCAATATTCAGGAACATGCATTTTCAATAAGCTGCCAGCAAGTCAGCAACCATTAAAAACTTGGTTTCAGATAAGACACGGTTTACAGTGTGTTTGAATGACTATTTGATACATAAGTGTCTGATTCCACCCATCATCAATATGCCGGAAATGTCTATTTTAAGTGTGTCTATGACGTCACTACATACACATGGCAACAAACACGAAGATACATATAAATAATACAATAACATTTCCCACCAAAAATACAATCAAACCAATGGGACAACTGCGGGAAGTTGGGGGTTTTAGGGTGAGGACAAGCTAGTAAAAAAAACACACCATGATCCCAAAACACAAAATGAAGAACAAAAAGAAAAAAAATACAGCATTCTGCTACACCAACAAAAATCTGCAGGAATCGGACACTTCCCTTGAACAATATAGGTCAACTATAGGTGACCATACCAAAACACCAATACCCACAACTAAAAGTACGAAAATTGGAATCAGACAGTTCCCTTGACCTACATAGGTCAAACTCAGATGACGATACTAAAACATCAACACACACAATTATGAAAATGGGAATCGGTCATTATCCGGTGACCTATATAGGTCCACCACAGCTACTGATGCCAAAAAACCAACACCTACAACTGCGAAAAATAAAACCACAATCCCAAAAGTCCACAAATCAATCACCCCTACATAAATTAAATCACATTCAATACTTCATAAATACACAAAACATCACAGCTAGAAAAAAAAAAAAAATTAATTACCACCAGCAAATTCCGGCACTGCAACCTAGATCGACAGCCCCCCCCCCCCCCCCCCCCACACACACACACACACACACAAAAACCAACTCATAAATACCGTGCCGTAATGACATTCACACTCCACAACACCTTTACGTCGAAGCAGACGGGTGGAATCAGACGCTTCCAGTGACCCCTCCTTCTGCTCTGTAGATGAATATCGTAACAGAGACTGATAGACCAGCTTAGGTAAAAATTCTGCTATATTTCAGTTTTGACAGCACTTGGTTGCAACAGTCAAGATCGGGTATTCTGTGTACGATAAATTTATTAAAAGTACGTAACTGTGTTTTATTCTGTCAGTGTACCAATTCTGTAAATATTAGCAGTTACTGTGATATATTCACGTATTTTGACAATCTCCTGACAAATGATGAGGATAATAATTATTATATTCCACTGTATTAGAGGTGGCAAAAAATAACGTAACTGATAGAAATAACCGGTTACTGAGAAGTAACGGTTACTGCGATAACCGTTCCTCTGATTCTGGCAGTTATTTCAATAACTGTTTAGTGTCAACAGTGCCTCGCGCCATCTGTTGACCGAATATGGTACTGCGCATTTGGAGGCGTTCTATAGACCATGGGAATAACTGTGAGACTGCGCGCCATCTGTTGATAAGAACTGTGTACTATTTCGTGGGCCTTCGTTACTTTTAGCATAAACAATTAAATAAAGTTAATGTCCGAGCCGTGGCTGATAGGAGCTGCAGTACAGGCATTAACAAGTACGGTCCTTCCCTTAAGCCACCGCCTTACGTGTTAATTTAGCTTGGACGGGTAGTACAAGGAAAGTTACTAAGGAATTCGAGCGACTATGGAAATAACTGTCAGAGCCGGTATTCTCCTCTGGCAGTTATCTTTATTGGCTCGTAGTTCTAGTTCTCTGGTAGTTATCGGGCTACCACCACAGATAACCTGGAAGCTGGTAACGGAATAACTGTGTGTCTAGACGTTCCTGACTCGGTGACTCCAGTTAAAGGTCGTAGTTCCAGGTGATATTTCCAGAGAGGATAGTAACTGGAGCGAACAAATATTTTCGTACTGCTACGGAAATAGCCGCTGGCCATCACGAATGACAAATAACATGTCAGAAAGTATAAAATAATACAGTGGAATATAATAATTATTATCCTCATCATTTGTCAGGAGATTGTCAAAATACGTGAATATATCACAGTAACTGCTAATATTTACAGAATTGGTACACTGACAGAATAAAACACAGTTACGTACTTTTAATAAATTTATCGTACACAGAATACCCGATCTTGACTGTTGCAACCAAGTGCTGTCAAAACTGAAATATAGCAGAATTTTTACCTAAGCTGGTCTATCAGTCTCTGTTACGATATTCATCTACAGAGCAGAAGGAGGGGTCACTGGAAGCGTCTGATTCCACCCGTCTGCTTCGACGTAAAGGTGTTGTGGAGTGTGAATGTCATTACGGCACGGTATTTATGAGTTGGTTTTTGTGTGTGTGTGTGTGTGGGGGGGGGGGGGGGGGCTGTCGATCTAGGTTGCAGTGCCGGAATTTGCTGGTGGTAATTAATTTTTTTTTTTTTTCTAGCTGTGATGTTTTGTGTATTTATGAAGTATTGAATGTGATTTAATTTATGTAGGGGTGATTGATTTGTGGACTTTTGGGATTGTGGTTTTATTTTTCGCAGTTGTAGGTGTTGGTTTTTTGGCATCAGTAGCTGTGGTGGACCTATATAGGTCACCGGATAATGACCGATTCCCATTTTCATAATTGTGTGTGTTGATGTTTTAGTATCGTCATCTGAGTTTGACCTATGTAGGTCAAGGGAACTGTCTGATTCCAATTTTCGTACTTTTAGTTGTGGGTATTGGTGTTTTGGTATGGTCACCTATAGTTGACCTATATTGTTCAAGGGAAGTGTCCGATTCCTGCAGATTTTTGTTGGTGTAGCAGAATGCTGTATTTTTTTTCTTTTTGTTCTTCATTTTGTGTTTTGGGATCATGGTGTGTTTTTTTTACTAGCTTGTCCTCACCCTAAAACCCCCAACTTCCCGCAGTTGTCCCATTGGTTTGATTGTATTTTTGGTGGGAAATGTTATTGTATTATTTATATGTATCTTCGTGTTTGTTGCCATGTGTATGTAGTGACGTCATAGACACACTTAAAATAGACATTTCCGGCATATTGATGATGGGTGGAATCAGACACTTATGTATCAAATAGTCATTCAAACACACTGTAAACCGTGTCTTATCTGAAACCAAGTTTTTAATGGTTGCTGACTTGCTGGCAGCTTATTGAAAATGCATGTTCCTGAATATTGGACCCCTTTTGGACCAAGGTAAGTAATTTTAGGTCTTTATGTAGATTGCTGTTCCCATTTCTAGTACTGATATTATGTATTGAGCTATTGGTTGGAAATACTTGTAACAAATTTCATTAAGGAATAAATATACTAGGAAGCAGTGGTTAGAATACAAAGTTCCTTGAACAGGTTCCTACATGATGTTCTTGAATTGATACCACAAACGATTTTTATTACACGCTTTTACATGCGAAAAACTTTTGCTACGTTTGATGAGTTACCACAGAATATGTTCCCTTATGAAATAATAGAATGAAAAAATGTGGTATGCCCTTCCCAACTGAATTTATTATAGAGTTGTAGTCCCAGAAATGTAACACTGTCAACCTTTTCGATCTGCATGTCTTCATATGTTATAAACATGCTGTCGCTGGAGAAATCGAGCAGTTTGCAAATCTGACATAAAACTTGGATTAGCGTACTCACACTTTCCCCAATAGGACTAGCTTTTACAGCACAGGAGTAAACGAATCTGTCACATTACGTATATTTTTTGTTGTATTACAAGACTGTACACTTTATTCTATTATGTGAGCAGCACAAGAAATTAAGCTTCGAATTTAACCTACAGTACTCAGTTTACATATTACTTCATACTTAAAAACGCACGTTGTTAACATTTTACGTAAACAGTGCTTTGGCGAAGTTCCGCGTACTTTCTGTCGCAGCTGCGAAGATAATATTTCTAATAGCGACCGATAACCTACAAACATATAATCTGAAACACTAATAATCGTTCTAACATCAACTAAAATGTACCCGGAGTTAATAAGCTGAGGTTATGACACGAGTCATACGACATTCCTGCTATTTCACACTACTCGCAGTTCTACTGATAACTAAACTGATGGATTCCAACTATGTCGTTATTTAACTGTCGGAGTTATCGGTATTCGCTAGCGAAAAATAACTTGGCAGTTATTAATAACCGTTAACGATAACGGTTATCAAAGAATAACTGGAACTGTGATAACGGTTACTCCAGAATAACCGTTTGGCCCACCTCTACCTGGCAATAACAAAGGACATGGGACAACACTTCGAACTATAGTTGGAAAGGGCGGTATACATCGATTTGTGAATAACAGTCGATGTAAAGCATCGATTCATTGAATCGAATCTTCTGACGTATTCAACGCATCGACTGCGCAAACCTATCCTCTTACAATTCACCCTTGCCGTAAAATCACGTCAAAACATTCCACAACGTACATCAACGTCATGTCGCGTCAAAGTTTCTGTGGAAGTTTTGACGATGATGTTTCTGGGAGGAACTGTGTTGCATGCGGACATCAGAAGTTAATCTATTGTCCCCGCGTTCTCTCCTGTTATATTGTGTTTTCGTGCCTTTTTAACCTTTCTTTTATAATTTCGCTTTGGTTACGTGATAAATTGCAAAAGTTCCGTGACGACTTGGTCATTTTTTTCTTTAAGCGTGACCAGATGTCTGAAACTGAAAAATGATTTTGATTTACAGCAACTAAACAGAGCTGTCGCCTACATTGTGTATAAATAAAAACATTAATTCGTGAAGCAATTTTCATTAACTAAACTTTAAGTGAAAAAGTCTACTTTAGTGAAGAAGATCAACAAAGCTGTTTACGAAGTTATCTCCTATGTAGGGAAAAAAGTAAAGGATAAGGTAAACAGGCTCTATGTCTTTGATATGTTTGTATGTGTATATTTTCGGTAACAAATTATTGCCAGTGTCTTTATATGGTGTTTCACTTCTCGGAGTTTTAACGTACAAAATTGGTCAATAATATTCCTTATAAAGTTTGCTGTGACCATCAACAATTTATATTGTTCCTCAATTCCAATACCATACGCTGACATTTGTATAGAGATGAAAGCTCTGTTAACGTTTGGTACAGGGCTAAGCCAGTTGACGTGACATGACGTGCCGTGCCGATCAGTGTGAATACATTCTGAAATTGACGTGACGTAAATGTGAGGCTATTAGCTACCATCTGTGATACAAAAAGCTGGAGCATTGGAATTAAGGAAAATGATAAAGTTTGTTGTTAATGGCCAAACTGAACTTTCTAACAGATGTTCTTGATCAAAGTTGTTTGTTAAATTGCTGAGAAGAAACGACATATCAACATCGACATATAGATGATAGTGAAAATATAGGACCAACGAATACAAACATACCAAACAATATTTATAGGGGATTACATGGAGCCTGTTTACGTTATCCATTACTTTTTCTATAGGCGCCGTAACAAATAACGTTATAAACAATTGTATTTCTCTTTGACTTTTTCATTTAATAAAAGGTTATTTGATGACAATTGCGTCATCAATTTATGTTCTAATTTATACCCAGTGTAGGCGTCTGATCTGTTCAGTTATTGTATAAGGAACATTCAAATGAATTTGGAAAAACTAAGTAAACTGTGTATTATTTCAAAAGTAGTCGCCATAGCTGTTAATATACGTGTCCCTCTGTGAGACAAGACAGTCAACACTTCCATGGAACAATGTTTGTGGTTGCCTGCAGAATCATGATGATACTCAGGTGCGCACCTCTTTATCTGAAGCATATCCATGGTAATAAATATCTTTCTTTCTGGCTCGAAAACTATGGAAACCGCATGGGACGAGATCTGTAAAGCAGTATGGTCCAATAACTATGGAAGATGACTCTAAAAAACAGAATATTTACAAATCGCTTGTGTGAAGATCAGTAACAGTATTGGCTATTTCTGGGGACGATGGAAAGAGTAAAATGATCGTGTATTTGAGTGGGTCTCTTCTGTAGGTCATTTTACTTCCTGGGGCATTGTGTTCCTTGGGGTTTAGCTGTCTTCTACGTTACGTTCGTGTTCTTCAAGGAGTACGACTAACAGCAGAAATTGGACATAGATCTGTGCAAGGAAAGGCAACATAAATGGTCACAGGTTTGTCTGACTTATGGAAGAGTGTCACCGAAATGCTGAGATTCATGAATTGGCAGACACAAGAATAGAGACACCAGTTATCCAGTATTAACTGAAGAACATGGAGGTATTCCTCATCCCTCTACATACCACTCCTATAGCGGCTGTAAAGAGATTACATTTATTACTGCATAGACACTGGCATTTAAGCAGTAAGCAGTCATTCTTCACACAATCTGTATCCTAATGAAATGGGGAGAAACACTATATTACAATGGCAAGTACCCTCTGTCATACAGTTCATAGTGATTTGCAGACTGACGATGTAAATGTAGACAGCACCATGCTCTCGCGTTTATGTACACTCTTTGACATATAACTCGACCGGCGGCCGGCCGCTTCAGAGGCTAAGTCCGCGCCGATCGCGACATGGGACAATAAAACTGGCCAACTCGCTAATTCTCTAAGTCCGGTTATCTGCACAATCTGGCAACACTGCAGACTGCGGCACTTCCTGGAGGAAAACTTGTCCCATGATAGAGAAACACTAGGCTGATTACGCCTGTGGTCTAGCGGTAGCGTGCGTTATTTCTGTTCGTAATGTCAGTGGATCGAGAGCAGCTGGCGGAAAATATTTTTATAGCCTCTTCTGTCTGAATGCTGAAGACCTGAATATAATGGTAGCGCAGATTCAATCTATTTCGCTTTCTGACACACCGATATCAAAATTTTATCCAGTAACGATTTTGCGGCAGATTTCCTGCAGACTGTCCTCCTCTGGACGCCGTATGCGGCAAAGCTCCGGGATCCATTTGCTGGCTACCGGCAGCGGCCGTGGCGACAGCAGCGGCGCTGCACTCCCCCGTTCTTTATCGAAAGCGCCTGCTCCCGCTCATCGCTTTTGATGATTTAAAACGCTTTATTATTAAATGTTGCTCCACAGAAAATTTCTACGATTTCCATTCACGCTCAAAAGCAATGGAGACAGACGCCCTGATTAGTAGGCGGGTATTATATTACATTAATCGGCAAGAGCTGAGTATGGCCCGAAATTAATTTTATAGACTGGGACGAAATTAAACCACCTCGCTACATTCGATGAATTTATAAATGCTTCATACCTCGTTTCTTTTCCTTTCAAACTCAATTATTTGTGCAACTTTTGGTCAATGTTCGGATGTTTTCGTCAAGCCGGGGTGAGCGTCTGTGGTGTAAAGTGTATTACAGTTCTTGTTTCATTCCTTATGGTAACTCTATGCGATAAACTGTGTGAATACCTTGCAATGCATGCTCTGTAGCAGTGCAGGAACACTGCACATTTGGAGTTCCATGTATGGGTTCATGAAGTATTTAATGTTGATCGGAAGTGATAGTTAAGGTCATCTGATTTAGACCAGAAAAATTTGTCGTTTTGGAGGTTTCAGAGAACGGAAAGGAATTGCTAACGCCGGTGTTAGAAAACTTCTACAGTTAAATGCTATTGCAAAAATTTAGAAGAGGGGAACTATATTAATCAACATGTGCACTTCATAAACAACCTTCTCACATGTTAGACCTATATGACGAACAAAACTCAAATTTATATCGTTGACAGTCGCTTTGAATCTTTTCGGGATCTATTTTACAGTGAAGCACCTTGGCATTTGCAAAGCACACATCCATGATATTAACTTAATTTACTAAGTCGAATCGGACGAAGATTGATGTTTAAAGGCATTCTTCAGATTTCGTATAAATAATTTTTACTAGCCGTTTGCAACTCCATTAATTAAAATGGAAAATAAAAGGTTGTAGTCAGCGGCTTCCACCGAGATTGGAACTGCTATGTCATACAGTACGACCACCGCAACGCACAAGGGAACCTCTTTTTTTTTAATTTTTCTTTTTTTTCTTTTACTTTTTTTGACGATTACCCCTTTTTTTCTCTCTCATTTTAAAGCCCCTTAGGAAAATGGCAATAAAAAAAGAAACTAAGAGCCACCGCCACTTTTCATCCTATAACAAAAACAAAACAAAAATCTGGTCAATTTCAGGCGTTGGCTCCTGACTAAACCTACCCCAAGAGCTGCCTATATACCAGGGGAAATATGGGAATTCAAGGTTAGGGCTATCATTACAAACAAAACAAAATCTTCCTTTTTCTGACTTTTATATTTATTTTGATTTTTGTTTTGTTTATATTTTTGTGTAATTGTCTGTAGTTTGGGTGGCGGACAACGACATAATGACGGTCGTTGAGGTATGTCCAAAAATCGAGTACAGAGTCTACAGTTTGTCAAACTAGGTAGTGAATGGCATGTCCGCGAATCCAATTCACAGCATTGGTCTTTGTCCGAGGAAGATAGTCACGTCCCGGAACTAATAATGAAAGGGGAGTATTCCGATTCAGAATGTCCCGCGTTAGAAAAGCCACAATATGACGAATAACCTCTGAGCTAACGACACACTGGCGACCACAGACGGACTATAGTCACTGCGATGTTGCCTGAGCCTCAAAACGCAACCTTAAAACACACAAACAGGTGTTACTTATGTGAAGAACGCCGTTCTTGGAGTCCAGAAATTAATTATACTTTCTAAGTGTCTCATCTTACAGTGGATTCTATCGTACGAGTCTTCGATGTGGAAAACGAATGTCAAGTGAATTTAGCGACGTAACGGCGGCCTACATCCGGAAGTAAATGCACTATCAGAGTGTTGACAAATACTTGCTACGACGCTGCCATTTCTCGGTTCTCTTACGAGGCAGCTCTTCAGCGAAATGCTTGCCGTGATTCTCCGATACGGTCCTTCAGAGTGGAGACGCGCGCGCACGTTTGGTTATTATGCGGCGTTCTCCCCTGATGGTTTCTGACGTCGCCTTGTGGGCTATGTCTACATTTGAGACATTCAATTATCATTAATCCAGAATGATACAAGTTTCAGCTTCCGGCGTGGAAGAAGGCTCTTGACGCCGACATTATATCATTTCAACGTAGGGAAAGCAAAACGGGTCATTCAATGTTTCTCATTCAACATGACGCATGTGAGATAATTTACCGTTACGTTCATAATCATCTAAAAATACAAACGAAGTAAAAATACATGTGAAGCTTATTCGAATTGAATATAATATAAGATACCAAACGCTTTGCACCTCGATGTCGAATTTGTCCACGTGCAATCTTTTGCAGCATACAAAAAGAATGAAGAAATATGTTGGTACGGATGGAAGCAAGGAGAGACGTAGTCAACAAATATTCGATTCCTCATGGCATTCATTTCATTTGAGACATAAGAAGAGTTAAAGCGGGATATTACTTTCGTTAACACGAAAGATATGCCGCACATATTGATAACGAGGAAGTCTGCATCTTCATACGTTTCCTCCTTGAAATCTGTATGCTCTCTTATATACTAAGTAGCCTGATCATTGTTTCAGTAATGTTACCCTCTTGTTTGACCCCGTAACAATGAACAGATTCCAAATGCATGTCTCTGCATGAAAGTAGCTGTTCGAACCCTTCCTGGGTTGCTTTTTGTGTTTTATTGCTTGGAATTCCTGAAGCAGACCACTGTGCCTTCTCCCCTTGTGGGTTAGGTCTCATAACTAAACCGCTTTTTATCCAATGGCATAATTTATTCAGAAAGCATCAGCACAAGACTGTCAAACAAAGCCTTCCATTTACAGTTGCAACACTCTAACCAGCACTGACTGAAGTGTAATCCACGGTCATGGTCCGAAATTAGCAGATGTCTGCTACTGTGGCAAAGTCCGTACTACACTTTCGATTCCGCAGCACAATTTTATCTGGTAACACTGTGTAGTTGCAGAGTTGTGCCAGCATGTCTGTCCGCACACTGTCAACTTTATGTATCTCACTTCTCCTGCAGCGTTGATCACGAGGAGCAGAAGTAAATGAGTGTATTCTGCATGACGTAACATTCAGTATTCCCCTCTTTCATAGCCACTCTTCATGTGCATCGTTTCCAAATAGGAATGTGAAAATTCTTGCGAGTGAGAGAATGACAATAACAATCGTAACAAGAACACTCAAATAATGAATGATGTTTATTCCAACGCAGAACGAGAATGGCTTTAAATATAAAAATCTATATCTATATCCATATCTATTGATCTTTGAGTTGGCACAATGCAAATATATTCTTAGCATTTAGTTACTGAATTTAGTTCGGGATGTTTGCAGAGAAAAGGAAAAGTCGGTACTTCTCGCTAGTGTAATATAATGTGAACCAGCAACTACCCTTTCCTTAGAACACGACTCAAGCAGGTCCCCAAGTAGGTACCAAGGCACTGCTGATTTCTGTTCCCAGACATTGCTCTGATGACGGTTAATGCAGATAGTTCCGATTATGAAATACAAAACGTATTGCAGGTTAGTTCCTAGGATAGTAACATTAAATTTGCGTTGTAGACGGCACATGAACGTGACGACTATCCATATTACTCATCAATATAATAAGACAATATTATGGGAATTTAGCAGGATTATTCAACATGAATTCTGAAATTGGTTGACTGACCGCACAGGTGCTAAACGTCGTCAAGTGTATACGATGTCCTAATCGCATTAGGAATATGAAGATCGTCTTCGACAGCTCGCAACTTTCACATTGCTATATCCACCCTACTCCAGACAGCCCTCGGTGGAGTTGCACTAAGTTGCCGATGCAATGTAAGGCCTTCAAACCGACAACAGACCACATATTGAAAAATACAAGTGAGTTCTCTTGCAGCGTGAGCTTATTGTAACTAATCTAAAAATTATTGGACAGGAACATTGTCCTATTCAAAAAAAGCTGTCCAGCAGGTCCTCTAATCGCTCCTTGGTACAGTCGTTTGACTATTGAAAATGGTTCCAACAAGTCACCACTAGAAAACACTGCTCTGTACCGCAATAACTCAAAATGTAAAGTAATACCACGATACTACAAATATCAGGGAACACCTTATCACAGATAAGACTGTCCTTAAGGCTTGTAAGCTCACATTTATTACAGTAAATGACATACCTGAAATGTTACCACTCTCATTATTACGTCAGATTGGTAATGCACGTAGTAAGTTCGTCGTATCCATGATTTCCTCTTCAAAGTAACATACCGTACTTATTATTTAACACAAAATGACATTAAAAATTTAAGTTATTCACGAGCAGCTAGTTGAGAATATGTATGAACTTCAAATGACACGACGAACCGTCTTGTTCCGCATAAGGATTCAAACCCAGCTCATGAAGACTAAGCAAAGATTTCGTTACTGACGGAAACTAACAGTCATTCCTGATTAAGCATAAAGAGAGTGATATACCTCGATTTTAGACAGTATCAGTTAGCAAATATCAACTTTAAATTGCATAACGCAAACATGTTTAACAGACGCGAATTCCAACCCATCATCTATTGTCCCTGTTAACGAACTACGAGAGATGTTAAATATTGCTTCTTCACAAGTAACTTACTTGAAATGCCGTGAGGTAAAGCTTTGTGTTGGACAGGGATTCGAACCCAGAACCTAATCGGATTGCTATCGAAGCACAGTCAAATGTGACATATCGGATTTTCGCGGCAGTAGCTAGATGTTTTAACTAAAATGACGAGACGAAACATTAATTTTTTCCTTCCCAGGACTCCTACCCGGCACCTATCGCTGTTATATTCTAGAGAAAACGAACGTTAAATATGGGTTTGTTGCGCCAGCAGTGATATGTGAGCATGTTTGAACTAGAAATAATATGACGAAGAGTTCAGCGCTCACTGGGAATAGAGCCCCACATATATCGTTGTTGACTACACACAAAGAGACGTCAGCTACCGAATTTTTCTCCACCAGCTGCTCAGAATAACATCTTGAACTTACAGTCATCTCGCAAATAGTTCTGTGTCTCACTGGGAGTTAAAAACGTCAGATATCGTTAGTGTTGACAACGAATGAAAATACATTAAAAATCAAAATTCTTATCCACCAGCAGATAGGTGTTCTCATGCTAGAGCTCGATAATACATAATTAAATCTTTAGTGCCGGGCCAGGATTCGATCCCATTCACGCGTAATATGTGTAGATGTTGAGGAATCTGCAGTTTTGAACAAACAACAAATTGTAGCCGAGCTGTATTGTCACGAAGGGATCGAATTCCGCGTTAAGGGCGGTCTGAGTTGCATTCCCAGTTCAGAACCAATCTTATCGACATACAGAAGCTCAGATAAAAGATGGAATAAGTGTCCTGTGACCATACATAGCGTTTGTTTCGTCACTTGAAATAAATAACTAGTATAAGAAAGGTTACTGGTGATAGAGTTTCTACATGTCGCCACTCCAGACTTTATTGTGGTTCAACCTACCGTCTACTTGGTAGAGAAGGAAAATCATCTTTAATGTGAATTTTCAGACCATACTGCCATTACACCTTCTTCACTTGGTGTAGCCAGGAGAGAATAGACTCTGTCTCTCCCTATCTAAAATCATTGACAGAAGTGGGAATCCAACCCAGACCATAAGTATAACAACCTACCATCCGTCCAACAGGCCACGAAATCCTCTTCTCTCATTTTTCTGTCGTAACGCCGTTGCGCCACACTGGATGAGAATTCTGACACACAGGCGTCCTGTAGTAATTTGCACCATGTTCAGTAAATTCATTTACTTGGTTGACCGAATCACCTTGAACTAGCTGCCTCGGCTACCCAGTGCATACATTCCACTCTATATTTTGTAATCACCGAAATAAAATCACGTAACTGCCACCTACACAGAACTGCCAACAGTGTAGGATGCAGAAGTTTAAATAGGAAGTGTTCCTTTCCACTTGAGCTATTCTATTGCGCTATCTGTTTGTAGAAAACGTCGTTCAGTAAAAAAAAAAAAGAAAAGCTGTAACTGTTTGTCTCTCAGAAGTCAAGACCTGGCCATATGCATAATCTCACAGTGCTGTGGAATCCAAAAGTTCTGGAGGAATAGTTGTCGAGCTCTGGAGCTGTTGTAGCTACGTGTCAGCTAGTAGCGTAGATAAGATGTCGCGAGTTCGAATACATTCAGTGCTATATTTTTTAAAACGCAATTCTGCTGTCTGCTGAAGTTGTCAGTGTAATGGAACTTTGAACATACTTCCCTTCACTTCTCAACCCAAAGTAGTCGCATGTGGAAAAAGGGCTAACTACTGTGACATTTTGTTCTGTTCAGGTTTAATAGACAGCAGGCAGCAGATGCATCTCGAAGATGTGTAGGGAGAGCGCATCGTGCCATAATATGTCAGAAAAGTATTTTCTACATTAGATGTCGTGTGGTAGTGAGATTTTATTCTTCTTCAATCTTTGTTTGACAGCTTTAACTCAGAACGAGTTTTCTACATGCATGTAATCAATAAACTGCACGTGCATTGCCATACTGTCATAGATAACATCAGAGAATTCGCATATATCGTTGATGATTAATTTCTCTCTCATGTTTACTATTGTTTTAACAACACTAAAGGAAACCTTACGAAAATCGTGCACTGTATTATAAGAAATGAAATAAAACTAACCACGATAACCTTACGACGAAAGTATGTTTTAATAAAACCGAGTATCTGTACACAAATGTGCCTCTATCGACACGAATTAGTAAAATACTACTCATGTAGATTTTGATTGGGTCTGTGTTTCATTGGTATGCTGTGTTGTACTCAAGAGGTATGCAAATGTGGCATTTCATAAATATAGTTACGTATTCCTAGAAACCCAAAATTCGCTTGTCAGCAGCGGAAAGAGGCGTTACCTGTTGTGCAGCATTGTAAGTTTTCCAACATTGCACTATGAGCCGAAAGTATTTTCTTGCGATTTCCTTATTGATGTTTGATCCGACTCCTTGTAGCTCTTTCACAGAAGGGATAAAAACGTTGCAGTCAGTGAGACTGGAACTGCGAACCATAACAGACGCTTCTCCACAGGTCAGCACGTTACCACAGAGCTGGTGAAGAGGTATGGGTCTGAGCGTCCTCTTACGACGGCAATAGTGCCTAGAACTCGTAAACCGCTATTTAAAGGTCGAGATTAGTTGCGATTTCCACCTGCAACGACTTTTCTGGGCTGAAAACCGTAAATTTACAATCTTTTGTTACCCTTCAAGCGATAACAACTCAGATTATTCAATGGAAATGACAGGTAAAATCAAGTGAACTTTGAGGCTAATTCTGTGCACACCAGGAAGTAACTCGTCGATCACAGAGTTGCCAAACATACGTTGCCTTGTTGCCAAATCTCAGTTAGAGTACCAGCAGGAAGAAGGCGAACCGATGTGATCCTACAGCGGGCTGGGAAGTGACCATAGCTGGGGTCTCCAAGTCGCGGCTGCTACGGCCTGGAATACGTAATGCGTCTGACTCGCTTACTGTAACTAGGTTTAGGGACTGGAGCGTAGTTACCAATAATACTCAGAACTGACTGCAAGCTAAGCATCATAAATCAGTAACTCTCATTGTTGTTTTTATATTTCTTTCGTAAGTGTACTCAAAACTAAGAAACTCATTCACAGGCGCTTTCGTGCCTCGCCAATAGTCGAGCACAATAAACAATTAAAAATAAAAAAGAATGTTTATATGTGTGTGTGTGTGTGTGTGTGTGTGTGTGTGTGTGTGTGTGAGTGAGAGAGAGAGAGAGAGAGAGAAAAATAAAGAATGAGAGAGAGTGTAAAAAATTGTTGTAAAGAAATTGAATCATGGTGTTTAAAGAAATCTTTCATTGTAATGACACGTTCCACATCATTACGAAATGTCGTATTCATGATCTATGGAACAAGAAGTAATCTAATGTAATGTAATCTAATCTAATCACATCATATTGATGACTAGCCATAAAGAGTCATGAATTACCCAAATTTTTGCCAATACCAGTAACAAAATCTAAACTTGAAAATAAAAGACGACAAGTTTTGTAATAAACCGTGACTCCTATCAAGACCCTTTCGTCCCTGTTATCTAACCACGAAAGATGTCTGATATACCTCCATTCTGAAGTAACAAGTGAAGTGCATGATGTGAAGTTCTGTGACGGAGATACAAACCCAACGTAATCGGATTGTTAACTAAGAAAAATCAAATGTTACGTATCGGTTTTTCTTACGAGCCCCTAGGTGTCTGAATCTAAAATAAGGATACAAACTTTTGCGCCTAAGAGACAATCGAACTGCACACCTACCGTGCATCCACGAATGTAGCTTAAGTATCAGTTTCTTACTCACGAACAGTAAGATGTGTGCGTGTTTGACCAGAAATAACGACACCTGTTGCGATTGTTGGCAACACATGAACAGACATTAAAAATGCGCGTTAATTTTCACTAGCAGGTGGGTGTGCACTTGATAGAGCTGGAAATGAAATTATGAATATTTTTGTACTGGATCAGGATTCGGACCCACATATCTACCTTTGGAGGAGACCTAGAGAAGACTGCAGTCTTGGGAAAAGGAACGAAATGATTGAACTATACTGTTCCGAGAGATTCAGATCCTCGAAAGAGGAGATACGAATGCGAATCACAGTCCAGCACCAAATTTTTCAACGTCTCTAGTTCAATCAAGTACAAGTAAACTAAGAGACCTGTCCCTTTAAATGGCTATCGGTTCACTCATAGCTTCAACACCGAGAGGAAAGGGGCGATAAAAATTTTATCGATATGTTCTTTCGGTCGCCAGACGTCATATTAGCTGGTCTCGCGTTTTACCTCAAGACTACGGTCGTGTTCCAGCAGCGGTATGAATAAAATGATAGTAATAATAACAGTAATAATCGAATTATCCGTCAACTTCGCACTTCATAGTGCATTTTCTCGAACTAAGAAATTTGCTGAATTTGTGAAAAATCAAAAAGGGCCTCACATCCAGCCTATGATGCCTAGAAGAGTCTTTACATCCTGCTGGCATGAGACTAGCATAATCTCTGCGTCAGAAGCTTGCTTCTACTTAACCATTTAATAGACTCGCATTTTTTCCACCGTGATTAATTTTGTAAGCTAAGCACATCATCCGTTACAGCACACTCCATGGGCTGGGAAATGTGGCCACATTGGTCTGGTGGAACGAACTATCACAGATGCAATGCGTGGGTTCAGGCATTTGCTTTTAAGAGGCACAAACAGATTTATTTTACCTCTGGTAACCTCAAGAGAAAGACATTATAATCCAGAATCAGCATTAAGCATCACGTTCCTTCTTTACCAACTGGGCAGAGCCAGATTACGTTGGGAAATGACATAGCGGAAGTCATTGTAAACAGAAATACAGTCCCCAGTAAGCTTACTTACATTAGCAAATTTTATTTTATTTGATGAACCGATACCCATTTAAAGGGACAGGTCTCTTAGTTTACTTGTACTTGATTGAACTGGGGGCGTTGAAAAATTTGGTGCTGGACTGTGATTCGCATTCGTATCTCCTCTTTCGAGGATCTGAACCTCTCGGAACAGTATAGTTCAATCATTTCGTTCCTTTTCCCAAGACTGCAGTCTTCTCTAGGTCTCCTCCAAAGGTAGATATGTGGGTCCGAATCCTGATCCAGTACAAAAATATTCATAATTTCATTTCCAGCTCTATCAAGTGCACACCCACCTGCTAGTGAAAATTAACGCGCATTTTTAATGTCTGTTCATGTGTTGCCAACAATCGCAACAGGTGTCGTTATTTCTGGTCAAACACGCACACATCTTACTGTTCGTGAGTAAGAAACTGATACTTAAGCTACATTCGTGGATGCACGGTAGGTGTGCAGTTCGATTGTCTCTTAGGCACAAAAGTTTGTATCCTTATTTTAGATTCAGACACCTAGCGGCTCGTAAGAAGAACCGATACGTAACATTCGATTTTTCTTAGTTAACAATCCGATTACGTTGGGTTTGTATCTCCGTCACAGAACTTCACATCATGCACTTCATCTTTAAATGCATGCACACTTTGTTACTTCAGAATGGAGGTATATCAGACATCTTTCGTGGTTAGATAACAGGGACGAAAGGGTCTTGATAGGAGTCACGGTTTATTACAAAACTTGTCGTCTTTTATTTTCAAGTTTAGATTTTGTTACTGGTATTGGCAAAAATTTGGGTAATTCATGACTCTTTATGGCTAGTCATCAATATGATGTGATTAGATTAGATTACATTACATTAGATTACTTCTTGTTCCATAGATCATGAATACGACATTTCGTAATGATGTGGAACGTGTCATTACAATGAAAGATTTCTTTAAACACCATGATTCAATTTCTTTACAACAATTTTTTACACTCTCTCTCAATCTTTATTTCTCTCTCTCTCTCTCTCTCTCCCTCTCTCTCTCTCTCTCCCTCTCTCTCTCTCTCTCTCACACACACACACACACACACACACATACACACACACACACATATATAAACATTCTTTTTTATTTTTAATTGTTTATTGTGCTCGACTATCGGCGAGGCACGAAAGCGCCTGTGAATGAGTTTCTTAGTTTTGAGTACACTTACGAAAGAAATATAAAAACAACAATGAGAGTTACTGATTTATGATGCTTAGCTTGCAGTCAGTTCTGAGTATTATTAGTAACTACGCTCCAGTCCCTAAACCTAGTTACAGTAAGCGAGTCAGACGCATTACGTATTCCAGGCCGTAGCAGCCGCGACTTGGAGACCCCAGCTATGGTCACTTCCCAGCCCGCTGTAGGATCACATCGGTTCGCCTTCTTCCTGCTGGTACTCTAACTGAGATTTGGCAACAAGGCAATGTATGTTTGGCAACTCTGTGATCGACGAGTTACTTCCTGGTGTGCACGGAATAAAGCCTCAAAGTTCACTTGATTTTACCTGTCATTTCCATTGAATAATCTGAGTTGTTATCGCTTGAAGGGTAACAAAAGATTGTAAATTTACGGTTTTCAGCCCAGGAAAGTCGTTGCAGGTGGAAATCGCAACTAATCTCGACCTTTAAATAGCGGTTTACGAGTTCTAGGCACTATTGCCGTCGTAAGAGGACGCTCAGACCCATACCTCTTCACCAGCTCTGTGGTAACGTGCTGACCTGTGGAGAAGCGTCTGTTATGGTTCGCAGTTCCAGTCTCACTGACTGCAACGTTTTTATCCCTTCTGTGAAAGAGCTACAAGGAGTCGGATCAAACATCAATAAGGAAATCGCAAGAAAATACTTTCGGCTCATAGTGCAATGTTGGAAAACTTACAATGCTGCACAACAGGTAACGCCTCTTTCCGCTGCTGACAAGCGAATTTTGGGTTTCTAGGAATACGTAACTATATTTATGAAATGCCACATTTGCATACCTCTTGAGTACAACACAGCATACCAATGAAACACAGACCCAATCAAAATCTACATGAGTAGTATTTTACTAATTCGTGTCGATAGAGGCACATTTGTGTACAGATACTCGGTTTTATTAAAACATACTTTCGTCGTAAGGTTATCGTGGTTAGTTTTATTTCATTTCTTATAATACAGTGCACGATTTTCGTAAGGTTTCCTTTAGTGTTGTTAAAACAATAGTAAACATGAGAGAGAAATTAATCATCAACGATATATGCGAATTCTCTGATGTTATCTATGACAGTATGGCAATGCACGTGCAGTTTATTGATTACATGCATGTAGAAATCTTGTTCCGAGTTAAAGCTGTCAAACAAAGATTGAAGAAGAATAAAATCTCACTACCACACGACATCTAATGTAGAAAATACTTTTCTGACATATATTATGGCACGATGCGCTCTCCCTACACATCTTCGAGATGCATCTGCTGCCTGCTGTCTATTAAACCTGAACAGAACAAAATGTCACAGTAGTTAGCCCTTTTTCCACATGCGACTACTCTGGGTTGAGAAGTGAAGGGAAGTATGTTCAAAGTTCCATTACACTGACAACTTCAGCAGACAGCAGAATTGCGTTTTAAAAAATATAGCACTGAATGTATTCGAACTCGCGACATCTTATCTACGCTACTAGCTGACACGTAGCTACAACAGCTCCAGAGCTCGACAACTATTCCTCCAGAACTTTTGGATTCCACAGCACTGTGAGATTATGCATATGGCCAGGTCTTGACTTCTGAGAGACAAACAGTTACAGTTTTTCTTTTTTTTTTTTACTGAATGACGTTTTCTACAAACAGATAGCGCAATAGAATAGCTCAAGTGGAAAGGAACACTTCCTATTTAAACTTCTGCATCCTACACTGTTGGCAGTTCTGTGTAGGTGGCAGTTACGTGATTTTATTTCGGTGATTACAAAATATATTGTGGAATGTATGCACTGGGTAGCCGAGGCAGCTAGTTCATGGTGATTCGGTCAACCAAGCAAATGAATTTACTGAACACGGTGCAAATTACTACAGGACGCCTGTGTGTCAGAATTCTCATCCAGTGTGGCGCAACGGCGTTACGACAGAAAAATGAGAGAAGAGGATTTCGTGGTCTATTGGACGGATGGTAGGTTGTTATACCTATGGTCTGGGTTGGATTCCCACTTCTGTCAATGATTTTAGATAGGGAGAGATAGAGTCTATTCTCTCCTGGCTACACCAAGTGAAGAAGGTGTAATGGCAGTATGGTCTGAAAATTCACATTAAAGATGATTTTCCTTCTCTACCAAGTAGACGGTAGGTTGAACCACAATAAAGTCTGGAGTGGCGACATGTAGAAACTCTATCACCAGTAATCTTTCTTATACTAGTTATTTACTTCAAGTGACGAAACAAACGCTATGTATGGTCACAGGACACTTATTCCATCTTTTATCTGAGCTTCTGTATGTCGATAAGATTGGTTCTGAACTGGGAATGCAACTCAGACCGCCCTTAACGCGGAATTCGATCCCTTCGTGACAATACAGCTCGGCTACAATTTGTTGTTTGTTCAAAACTGCAGATTCCTCAACATCTACACATATTACGCGTGAATGGGATCGAATCCTGGCCCGGCACTAAAGATTTAATTATGTATTATCAAGCTCTAGCATGAGAACACCTATCTGCTGGTGGATAAGAATTTTGATTTTTAATGTATTTTCATTCGTTGTCAACACTAACGATATCTGACGTTTTTAACTCCCAGTGAGACACAGAACTATTTGCGAGATGACTGTAAGTTCAAGATGTTATTCTGAGCAGCTGGTGGAGAAAAATTCGGTAGCTGACGTCTCTTTGTGTGTAGTCAACAACGATATATGTGGGGCTCTATTCCCAGTGAGCGCTGAACTCTTCGTCATATTATTTCTAGTTCAAACATGCTCACATATCACTGCTGGCGCAACAAACCCATATTTAACGTTCGTTTTCTCTAGAATATAACAGCGATAGGTGCCGGGTAGGAGTCCTGGGAAGGAAAAAATTAATGTTTCGTCTCGTCATTTTAGTTAAAACATCTAGCTACTGCCGCGAAAATCCGATATGTCACATTTGACTGTGCTTCGATAGCAATCCGATTAGGTTCTGGGTTCGAATCCCTGTCCAACACAAAGCTTTACCTCACGGCATTTCAAGTAAGTTACTTGTGAAGAAGCAATATTTAACATCTCTCGTAGTTCGTTAACAGGGACAATAGATGATGGGTTGGAATTCGCGTCTGTTAAACATGTTTGCGTTATGCAATTTAAAGTTGATATTTGCTAACTGATACTGTCTAAAATCGAGGTATATCACTCTCTTTATGCTTAATCAGGAATGACTGTTAGTTTCCGTCAGTAACGAAATCTTTGCTTAGTCTTCATGAGCTGGGTTTGAATCCTTATGCGGAACAAGACGGTTCGTCGTGTCATTTGAAGTTCATACATATTCTCAACTAGCTGCTCGTGAATAACTTAAATTTTTAATGTCATTTTGTGTTAAATAATAAGTACGGTATGTTACTTTGAAGAGGAAATCATGGATACGACGAACTTACTACGTGCATTACCAATCTGACGTAATAATGAGAGTGGTAACATTTCAGGTATGTCATTTACTGTAATAAATGTGAGCTTACAAGCCTTAAGGACAGTCTTATCTGTGATAAGGTGTTCCCTGATATTTGTAGTATCGTGGTATTACTTTACATTTTGAGTTATTGCGGTACAGAGCAGTGTTTTCTAGTGGTGACTTGTTGGAACCATTTTCAATAGTCAAACGACTGTACCAAGGAGCGATTAGAGGACCTGCTGGACAGCTTTTTTTGAATAGGACAATGTTCCTGTCCAATAATTTTTAGATTAGTTACAATAAGCTCACGCTGCAAGAGAACTCACTTGTATTTTTCAATATGTGGTCTGTTGTCGGTTTGAAGGCCTTACATTGCATCGGCAACTTAGTGCAACTCCACCAAGGGCTGTCTGGAGTAGGGTGGATATAGCAATGTGAAAGTTGCGAGCTGTCGAAGACGATCTTCATATTCCTAATGCGATTAGGACATCGTATACACTTGACGACGTTTAGCACCTGTGCGGTCAGTCAACCAATTTCAGAATTCATGTTGAATAATCCTGCTAAATTCCCATAATATTGTCTTATTATATTGATGAGTAATATGGATAGTCGTCACGTTCATGTGCCGTCTACAACGCAAATTTAATGTTACTATCCTAGGAACTAACCTGCAATACGTTTTGTATTTCATAATCGGAACTATCTGCATTAACCGTCATCAGAGCAATGTCTGGGAACAGAAATCAGCAGTGCCTTGGTACCTACTTGGGGACCTGCTTGAGTCGTGTTCTAAGGAAAGGGTAGTTGCTGGTTCACATTATATTACACTAGCGAGAAGTACCGACTTTTCCTTTTCTCTGCAAACATCCCGAACTAAATTCAGTAACTAAATGCTAAGAATATATTTGCATTGTGCCAACTCAAAGATCAATAGATATGGATATAGATATAGATTTTTATATTTAAAGCCATTCTCGTTCTGCGTTGGAATAAACATCATTCATTATTTGAGTGTTCTTGTTACGATTGTTATTGTCATTCTCTCACTCGCAAGAGTTTTCACATTCCTATTTGGAATCGATGCACATGAAGAGTGGCTATGAAAGAGGGGAATACTGAATGTTACGTCATGCAGAATACACTCATTTACTTCTGCTCCTCGTGATCAGCGCTGCAGGAGAAGTGAGATACATAAAGTTGACAGTGTGCGGACAGACATGCTGGCACAACTCTGCAACTACACAGTGTTACCAGATAAAATTGTGCTGCGGAATCGAAAGTGTAGTACGGACTTTGCCACAGTAGCAGACATCTGCTAATTTCGGACCATGACCGTGGATTACACTTCAGTCAGTGCTGGTTAGAGTGTTGCAACTGTAAATGGAAGGCTTTGTTTGACAGTCTTGTGCTGATGCTTTCTGAATAAATTATGCCATTGGATAAAAAGCGGTTTAGTTATGAGACCTAACCCACAAGGGGAGAAGGCACAGTGGTCTGCTTCAGGAATTCCAAGCAATAAAACACAAAAAGCAACCCAGGAAGGGTTCGAACAGCTACTTTCATGCAGAGACATGCATTTGGAATCTGTTCATTGTTACGGGGTCAAACAAGAGGGTAACATTACTGAAACAATGATCAGGCTACTTAGTATATAAGAGAGCATACAGATTTCAAGGAGGAAACGTATGAAGATGCAGACTTCCTCGTTATCAATATGTGCGGCATATCTTTCGTGTTAACGAAAGTAATATCCCGCTTTAACTCTTCTTATGTCTCAAATGAAATGAATGCCATGAGGAATCGAATATTTGTTGACTACGTCTCTCCTTGCTTCCATCTGTACCAACATATTTCTTCATTCTTTTTGTATGCTGCAAAAGATTGCACGTGGACAAATTCGACATCGAGGTGCAAAGCGTTTGGTATCTTATATTATATTCAATTCGAATAAGCTTCACATGTATTTTTACTTCGTTTGTATTTTTAGATGATTATGAACGTAACGGTAATTTATCTCACATGCGTCATGTTGAATGAGAAACATTGAATGACCCATTTTGCTTTCCCTACGTTGAAATGATATAATGTCGGCGTCAACAGCCTTCTTCCACGCCGGAAGCTGAAACTTGTATCATTCTGGATTAATGATAATTGAATGTCTCAAATGTAGACATAGCCCACAAGGCGACGTCAGAAACCATCAGGGGAGAACGCCGCATAATAACCAAACGTGCGCGCGCGTCTCCACTCTGAAGGACCGTATCGGAGAATCACGGCAAGCATTTCGCTGAAGAGCTGCCTCGTAAGAGAACCGAGAAATGGCAGCGTCGTAGCAAGTATTTGTCAACACTCTGATAGTGCATTTACTTCCGGATGTAGGCCGCCGTTACGTCGCTAAATTCACTTGACATTCGTTTTCCACATCGAAGACTCGTACGATAGAATCCACTGTAAGATGAGACACTTAGAAAGTATAACTAATTTCTGGACTCCAAGAACGGCGTTCTTCACATAAGTAACACCAGTTTGTGTGTTTTAAGGTTGCGTTTTGAAGCTCAGGCAGCATCGCAGTGACTATAGTCCGTCTGTGGTCGCCAGTGTGTCGTTAGCTCAGAGGTTATTCGTCATATTGTGGCTTTTCTAACGCGGGACATTCTGAATCGGAATACTCCCCTTTCATTATTAGTTCCGGGACGTGACTATCTTCCTCGGACAAAGACCAATGCTGTGAATTGGATTCGCGGACATGCCATTCACTACCTAGTTTGACAAACTGTAGACTCTGTACTCGATTTTTGGACATACCTCAACGACCGTCATTATGTCGTTGTCCGCCACCCAAAATACAGACAATTTTTCTCGAACTTCCTTGGCAGTGCTTTCCACGACCCGCCTCGCAGCTGGAATGTGTTAAGCCAAGAGTGAAGAAGGTTTCCAGTTTGAACCAATGACATTTCTGAACTACTGAACGGAGCACACCAATTTCGAGAAGACGTGACTCAACATATTACCAGTGGGGCGCAGAAGGCGTCTGATCAATTACACAACAAAAATAAACAAAAAAAAAATCAAATAAATATAAAATTCAGAAAAAGGAAGATTTTGTTTTGTTTGTAATGATAGCCCTAACCTTGAATTCCCATATTTCCCCTATTATATAGGCAGCTATTGGGGTAGGTTTAGTCAGGAGCCAACGCCTGAAATGGACCAGATTTTTTTTTTGTTTTTGTTATAGGATGAAAAGTGGCGGTGGCTCTTAGTTTCTTTTTTTATTGCCATTTTCCTAAGGGGCTTTAAAATGAGAGAGAAAAAAGGGGTAATCGTCAAAAAAAGTAAAAGAAAAAAAAAGCAAAATTAAAAAAAAGAGGTTCCCTTGTGCGTTGCGGTGGTTGTACTGTATGACATAGCAGTTCCAATCTCGGTGGAAGCCGCTGACTACAACCTTTTATTTTCCATTTTAATTAATGGAGCTGCAAACGGCTAGTAAAAATTATTTATACGAAATCTGAAGAATGCCTTTAAACATCAATCTTCGTCCGATTCGACTTAGTAAATTAAGTTAATATCATGGATGTGTGCTTTGCAAATGCCAAGGTGCTTCACTGTAAAATAGATCCTGAAAAGATTCAAAGCGACTGTCAACGATATAAATTTGAGTTTTGTTCGTCATATAGGTCTAACATGTGAGAAGGTTGTTTATGAAGTGCACATGTTGATTAATATAGTTCCCCTCCTCTAAATTTTTGCAATAGCATTTAACTGTAGAAGTTTTCTAACACCGGCGTTAGCAATTCCTTTCCGTTCTCTGAAACCTCCAAAACGACAAATTTTTCTGGTCTAAATCTGATGACCTTAACTATCACTTCCGATCAACATTAAATACTTCATGAACCCATACATGGAACTCCAAATGTGCAGTGTTCCTGCACTGCTACAGAGCATGCATTGCAAGGTATTCACACAGTTTATCGCATAGAGTTACCATAAGGAATGAAACAAGAACTCTAATACACTTTACACCACAGACGCTCACCCCGGCTTGACGAAAACATCCGTACATTGACCAAAAGTTGCACAAATAATTGAGTTTGAAAGGAAAAGAAACGAGGTATGAAGCATTTATAAATTCATCGAATGTAGCGAGGTGGTTTAATTTCGTCCCAGTCTATAAAATTAATTTCGGGCCATACTCAGCTCTTGCCGATTAATGTAATATAATACCCGCCTACTAATCAGGGCGTCTGTCTCCATTGCTTTTGAGCGTGAATGGAAATCGTAGAAATTTTCTGTGGAGCAACATTTAATAATAAAGCGTTTTAAATCATCAAAAGCGATGAGCGGGAGCAGGCGCTTTCGATAAAGAACGGGGGAGTGCAGCGCCGCTGCTGTCGCCACGGCCGCTGCCGGTAGCCAGCAAATGGATCCCGGAGCTTTGCCGCATACGGCGTCCAGAGGAGGACAGTCTGCAGGAAATCTGCCGCAAAATCGTTACTGGATAAAATTTTGATATCGGTGTGTCAGAAAGCGAAAGAGATTGAATCTGCACTACCATTACATTCACGTCTTCAGCATTCAGGCAGAAGAGGCTATAAAAATATTTTATGCCAGCTGCTCTCGATCCACTGACATTACGAACAGAAATAACGCACGCTACCGCTAGACCACAGGCGTAATCAGCCTAGTGTTTCTCTATCATGGGACAAGTTTTCCTCCAGGAAGTGCCGCAGTCTGCAGTGTTGCCAGATTGTGCAGATAACCGGACTTAGAGAATTAGCGAGTTGGCCAGTTTTATTGTCCCATGTCGCGATCGGCGCGGACTTAGCCTCTGAAGCGGCCGGCCGCCGGTCGAGTTTTATGTCAAAGAGTGTACGTTCAACATCTCCACCTAAACCACTGGATCGAGTTCAATCAGATTTGGCACACATACTACCTACAATCTGGAAAGAAGTACTGTGAGGGTAGGTATTGCATAGCTCACACGTGATAGGGATGGGAATGATGGTGAAAAAGTGTTGGTAAAGCATGACATCTAGATTGCCCTGCATTCTTGGCATGTTGTGCACATAGTATCATAATGCAATCCAGGGCATACATGTGCAGATTGTCAGGCAGAGGAGAGAGATGGGAGAAGTAGGAGGTTGACAGTGAATGTGGGGAGGATGAGATGGACAGAGAAAGAGGCAGGAGGATATGGACAGAGAGAGGTGAGAGTAGGAGACAGACAGAGAGAGAAGGAGGCAGAGGAGATGGATAGACAGAGGGAGGGGAGGAGATGGACATGTGGTGGTGGGAGGATGAAAAGAACAGAAGTAGAGGCAGGAGGAGGAGGAGACAGATAGAGACAGAGGGAGGAGGAAATGGACAGAGAGAGGGGGGAGGAGATGTACAGAGAGAGGGGAGAAGGAGATGGGCAGAGAGGTGGTGGGAAGAGGAGGTGGACTAATAGAAGATTGTAATAAATAAATGCCTGGGTAATAGCACACTCAGCTCTAAATGAATAATGGTGTCACTAGAATGATCGTGTTACCATTACCTTCCTCTTCCAATTCTAGATCTAACTTATAGAGCTTAACACAGTCCACAACGCAAGTTGACATTTCTCACTTAAAGAAAAAAATTAAATATTACAGCAGGATAGAACAAGACAGCTCTATTTTTGTAGAAGTAGCATTTAACATGCAGAGGTACAGTGCAATGACGAATTGCAGTTCAGTAACATAATAACACTTGGGGGGGGGGGGGGAGGGGGGACATACTGTTACTTTTCCTTACACACATGCAAATAATGAGTATGAAGTTGAACATATAATTAGCTGCTGCCTTAATTGGTTTTACAGAATGGCTACCGCATTTTAGGATCACGATTCCATAACAACAAAGGCATCATGCTTGTACAAACACTGAATTGGCACCACTAATTTTTATGCATATTTTCCTAATGTTGTTTTATGACCATTTCTCTGAGTACTATTTTTCCACCAGCGTTATTATATTTATACTCATGTGGCATTAGCACTATTAATTTACTGCGTATTTTCACTATTAATATTCTTTGTTCTATCAATCCCTTCAGTATGACCCTACAGGTCTACCATCTTTTGCAATCTTTTATATTTTCACCTTAATTTCAATTTTTCATTTTTAGTTTTAATTATTTGTAAATGTTTGGCCTAGTCAGACATCATAGTTCTTCATTTCTCTCTCCTGCTACACGACTGTTCCTTTCGGGCACTTATACTGGTTGATAGTTTATTTTTTACACCGTCTTGTCTGCCTGATCAACAGTGCAGTCATATGCCTACAGCATGTAACCACTTTGTAGCTGACTATGTGACTTCCTCTTTCTATTGTTCAGTTTTAGTGCTACTGACTTTTGCTAGATTTTTCACTCATATAGTTTGAGGCGCCCATACAATTAATTACCCTTTCTGTGTTCCCTCTTTTCTAAACTGACTAACCGGATCACACTTTTCCATAGTGCTTGTAAGAGAATTGCCATTGGTAGTCACTTATTTTACAATTCCATGTATACAACTCGGATTTATATTATATTCCATCCATTCCGCCAGTAAAATTGTACACTTCAAGATATGGGAATATGATTTTTCAGAAGTGGCCATGTTTATAATAAAACAAAACCACAACTGAATTGGATATTTTCAGTCTCACAACAGATACAACAATTGGTGCCTTCAGTAGTCCAGTGTGACCATTTCTGCTGGTGGACACACACCCGTGCAATTACCACTTGTGATGAAAAAGCTTAATGAACACTTTGTTTAGTGCTAAGCAATCTGATTTGTCACATCGATAATGTATACTTTGCTCATTGCAAGCTTAGCATGGATGTAACCATCACATCATGTTTTAACAAAGAAAAACAATGCAAATCATAATAAATTCTTTATTTATAATTCTGGTAACCAGTTTCAGTCTATATGGCTATCTCCAGACCAGGGGTCTGAAATGTATAACATTTTTAAAGCGGCATATATAACAAAACTTATTCACTTTAAAAACTAATTTAAGGCAACCTAGTTATAAAATGAAACCATATTTTACCAGAAGATGTGACGGGTCACCACACACAGCTGCTGTGAGTACTAACTGCTACCAGTTACCAACTGCAAAGTAACCAGCAAAGGCTATGAATTGTGTGTGCTCTATACAAAATAAATACATTCTTTAACTGATACAAGTCAAACATTGTCATTTATTTTCGTACTTTTGAAAAAACATAAAAGCACAGTGTGATACACTGACCACACAGAAGGGAACAAAGAGAGTGAACAAAACAATAGTACAGAAGATATCACACATTATTCTCATTCACCCATTCTCTTTACTTTCGATTGATTGTGTCGCCACACAATTGTCCCTCCTCCCTCCAAGTGGAGTAGAGTTCTCCTTATAAAGAGATACTTGTGGTGTATCAGTCCACTAGCCTTGGTGTGTATATTGGAGACTGTTGTGGTAACACCAGTGAAACATCCAATTGTCATGAAAACTGTTCAGGTGAAGGTGAAATCTGAGCCTCAGCTGCATCTTCTTTTCCAGTGTAAGTGCCAGGTGACAGTTATAATGCTGGTGTATAGTAGTGTCCCCCTGAAGCAAGCAGGCAGGCAGACAGGCAGGCTTAAACCACTCCAAAAAATCACTGTGGGTTTATTTTTAAGTAGTATTTCAATGCATGCTCAGCTAGCTCCAAGAGGGAGTATGGACCAATGTGTCAGGTTTGTAAAGGTGCCCTGGCCACATCCATCAGTAATTCATAAACTAAGCAATCTGTTTGTTACTTCAAAATTATTCACCACAACTGTTAACACATTTATTCCATTGCAAGGTGAAACAGTCAATGACTTCATGGAAAAACGTTTGCAGTTGTTTACGGACACATGATTGTTCATGACATGTACCTCTTCGTCCAAAGGAAATCGATCGCTACAACTGTCTACCTTCAGAGCCGCAAAAATATGGGAATCGCATGGGGAGGTATTGGAACTGTATGGATGATGTGTAAACTCTTTCACCATCCACATGTTGCTAAGGATGTTTCAGCTACATTAAAGAAGTTTCGCTGGGAAGCCCTTACCCATCCTCCATATGGTCATCATCTCTCCCCATGCACTTTCCATATTTTTGGAGCTCTGAAGAAAACATTGGTGGCAATCAGTTTGCCTCAGACAAAAGATGCTTGTTTGTGTTGATCATGGTTCTGTAGGCAACTGCAAACATTTTTCCATGAAGGCATTGAGCATCTTGTCTCATAGTGGGGTAAGTGTGTTAAGGGTATGGCGATTGCTTTTGAAACAATAAACAGTATACCTTCTTTTTCCCATCTGCCTCTGATTTCATTTGGCTACCCCTTATGATATTGAGAAAACATATGTATATTTAATATATGAAAGCAGTCGCATCCATCCAGCATGTAGATCTTAATGTATGAAAACATTCATATCCATATGCCAAGATGCTGGTGATGGGCTGAATTTAGAGATACAGAGCTTTTTCTGTTGAATGAGAAACGATAATTCACGTAAAGGATGCTCTTGCTGTTGCTCAAAGAATTGTGATGGAAGTTCAAGAGGTGTTCCACGAATTAATTCCGCAGGAGAAGTTCCAGTGTCTGGTTTGATGGCGGCACACAGTTCCAGTATCACTAGAGGTTGAGGAATATCCACGACGTGTCATGACACATCAAAGAAGATTTCAGAGTGTGATGCCGTTATTCAGCCATTCCATTTTTGCCTTAATGATAGATGGTAGTATGGTGGTGTTTGAAACCACAGAGTTTTATTAGATCACAGAAAAGAACCGATCGAAATTGTCTTTCTTTATAAGTAGTGATGTTGTTGGGACATCCAAAACAGGAAATTAGAGAAGTCAGGAAGGTTTGCGCAACTGTTCGAGCTGAGATGTCCACAATAGGCAAAGCTTCTCTCCCCAGTGTCTATAATGGTCGAACGCCGTAAAAGCGTACCTACCTGAAACTCTTTGGCAGAGTCAGAGTTGCCACCAGATTGGTGTTTACATGTTTGAAACGTTGCACGAGTTTGATGAATGCACAGTCTTAGACACAAATCCTGGGCGCTGGCTGGCCGCCACAGAGGCTAGGTCCGAGTCATTCATTTAAGGCGGCGATTAAAACCGGTCATCCCACAGGATTCGAAGTCCAGTCATTTGCGCACTTCGGCAGCATTGTAAAATACAGAAGGGTCTGAGGGAAGTATTGTTTCTTTCTGGTGCTGTTGTCGTGGTGGATGAGTTTGTCGTGTAGTGGCTGACGTCACGGAATATGAACACAAAATCGCAAGTTCGAATCCACTCACTCATTCATTTTTTAAACCGCATTTCGACTGTCTGCTTATATATCAGTCTGATGGAACCTCAGAGACAATTCACTTCGCTTTCTAACCTACAGGTAATAGAAAAACTTCCGACTGGAATTCTGCAAAAGAGCTTGAGGGTGCGTTGAGATCACCAGAGTATGCGCTCGAGAGTTTCCTCGCCCTACCGCAGCTACCGGCTTTCGGGAACCGGCCAAATTCCACTCGTCGCGCCGTCTCACGTCAAGAACTGTCTAGACTAGGCGACCGGGCCGCCGCATGGGACTATGAGCGTATATATTAACTTTCATGTTCTTGTTTGAAGTTCTAGTATTTACCTTGCAGCTACGTCCTGGATTTCGCCTTCTCGAAACTCGTGATCATTGCAATAGCGTTGTAAAATTGTTTCACAAGTGGAAAAAATTTAAACATTTGTGACATAGTGGTCGCTTTAGTGTTAGTAGAGCAGTGGAGACAGAGGTGACAACACGGGTCCTTTGTATTGTGTGTGGGGGGAGCGCACTTGGACAAAACACCTCAGAAAAGGGTTTGCTTGTTTCAACTAAGGTCGTTCTGGCATGAATGATTATCAGAAAGTCTCGGCAACTGACATATGTGATCAAATGGGAGCATTTATGCGTTGTGGGACATTTATATTCAATAGACAAAGTTCAGAACTCAGATTTGGGAGAACCGCATGCTGTAATTCAAAGCAACAAAAACTAAATGCATTACTGTGTATTTGCTTGGAAGTCATCGTTTTGCTCATTGAGAATTCCTAAGAGTTATTGTTATGGGTCATGAGTTATGATGCGTTTATGTTAACTTCTTAAGAAGTAATTAATGGTTAAGACAACAAGAAAGATATACTGGAGCAAAGGGCAGTGTCAACTGAATTCTTTTCATCTGGTGGCTCAAAAAAAAAAAAGTGTCGTGCTCTACGAATTCCTCTCCATTAGTTGCCAACAACTGAGGCACCTTTCAGTTGCAGTGTAAGGTGTTGCTGCTATGCAATAATGAACTTTGCTGATGTTGCAAGAAAACCTACCCAGGAGTTTGTTCGGAAAGTCACTTCTCACGCACTTATTCTTCTCATTGTAGGCACTCATATGTTTACCTTTCCCGCTCCTAATCGAACGACCATCTGACAATTCCTTTCGGGACGAAAGTTTAGTGCAAACCTGGTTTGACGATATTTTTAACTTTGATTTAATTTTTAATTTGTTGTAAGTTCCTATGGAACCAAACTGCTGAGGTCATCGGCCCGTAGGCTTGTATACACTTAATCTAAATTAAATTATCTTACGCTAAGGACAACACACATACCCATGCCCAAAGGAGGACTCAAACCTCCGACGGAAGGGGGGGGGGGGGACCGTCCGAACCGTGGCAATGCGCCTAAGACCACGCGGCTACCTCGCGCGGCCTTATCTGTCAAACTGTTTCAGATAATGTGAAAGAATATACAGTTTGTACCAGGAGGAATAGTAAATATTCACGCAAATGATAGGAAAGGTAAAAAATGTAGTTAACATGGGCTCTAAGTTGTACACCATGAGAGCTAAGAGCATTCATCCTCCATACTGTGAAACAAACCTTTTCTACAGCAATCTCTTTGCTTTCCATATTTTGGGAGGAGGTAGTATGGATCAAACCAAGAACTTTTTTTTTGGTTAATCATGGGCTTTAATGTGCATACCTTAAGAGCTGTGACAGATGTTTACTGCAATAGTGAAGATGGACAAAGGCTGATAGCTCTTGGAGTATGCATTTTAGAGCACATGATTCGTAGACTTTTTTGCTTAGAATGATCATTTGGGCCATATCCCTAAATATTCACAATTCCTCTTGGGACACCCTAATATTGTCGATAATGAATTTCTCTCTAATGTTTACCGTCGTGTTCAATAAATTACTTTTTTATGTATTTTGGCTTTTGGCTTCATGACCATCCTACCAAACATGTGGAAAATGCTAGCAAAATACACATGAAATACAATCTACCATGTTAATTTGTTGAAAGAAGTCAATTTAACAAAACAATATGTTTTTAATATGATCAACGAGGCTACATTGCATATCCAGTTACCAAAACATTGTGTACGCAGAAGCAGGAAGAGGCGTTATCAACTGTGCAATAACGTAATTCTTTCGCATTTACACTACGGTGTACTGGAAGTAATGAGACGACTTCTGATGGAGAATATATAGTAAGATTTCCTTGTTGATTGTCGTTTGTCTGCTTATAACTTTGTTCAAAGACTAAATATACGAGTGTAGCCTTCAGTGAGACTGGAACCGAAGCATTTTTACTTTACAAGCGACCACATTACCTCAGAGCTAGTGTGCAGCTATGGTACCAGACTGTCATAGGAATGGTTAAGATTGATAACTCGCAATATAAAAGACGAGATTATTTGCAGTTTCCAGGTGGAATGACTTTCCTGGACTCAAAATCATACATTGATAACCTTATGTCGCAACTTAAGTGAAATTCACTGATTAATCAACAGAAATATCAGGACATATCAAGTTAAATTAGCGGGATAATTCTGTGTTAACCAGGCAGTAACTCGTCGGTCGCAGAGTTGCCAAACATATTTGCGTTGTTGCCAAGATTCTATTATACTACTAGCAGGAAGAATTAGTTTTTTGAACGAGCTAGGAAGAGACTAACTTACATCACAGGAATCCAGGGTCTACCCAAATATGTCAATGACTCTTACTCGGATCCTAGTTTAGCCGGTTTAGGCTCGATTCACACGGTGGACAACGTCACGTCAACGTCAGTGGCGTCACACACCATCAAAAATCCACTTGCATTCACACAGGACGGAACGTCAAGCGACGGCAAAACTTCAAACACGTTTTGGCGCGTTGTTGGAAACTCGCACAAGTGTTCACGAGAGAGGATGGCGGACATTAAATTTAGTCTTCATGAACTTGCTACGATTTCAATTGCTTTAGATGATGAGGAAAGAGGGCGGTAATTGGCAAGGCAATCAAAACGAACGTGGGTGAAGAAAACGATTTTGAAGAGAATATGTGAAGGCGAATATCACACATTGTATAGAGAGCTGAAAGAAGCGGAGACGTAATTTTATAAATATTTACGAATGTCGAGACAGCAATTTTTTAATTTGCTGTCTTTGATAAGCAGCAGCATCAAGAAAGCAGACACACACATGTGCCGTGCAATTTCTCCACGAGAAAAACTAATGGTTTGTTTGAGGTGAGTCTGATGCTTCAGCTTTACCAATTCCTTTGAGGGTTCCTGTTCTCTACCTTCACGTATTTTATAGAACAGAATATTTATTGTAATACTGCATACTATCAACAAATTGATCTATAGGCTAAACATTCACAATTTATGGCCCCTTGTTATGTAGATCTAAATCTGCTACAGTTCGTCCTGCATAAATTCGTTTCTACTATAATGATACAGTTTCCAATAATTTTCGAAGTTTGAGTTAAATGACTTACTTTTGCAGTATATAAGCACGTATGAAATGGAGTACTTTCAAGAAATTTATGATGGCCTATATGAGAAGGTTGATTGCATCATTTGACTTTAGTTTGGTTCATACGCTAGTTACAGGAAGCAGACATCAGGAAAAGTACTGTCCCTTGGCTTAATACGTTTTATTAGTGGATATACAAGGCTCGTGAACAGTATTGACACTTCTTAGTCCCGGAGTTACGAAGATGCTTCTTTCTGTAGTGGGAATGCTTGGAAGTACTTTCTCTCACACTCTAAGTACTCGTTTCATATGTAATTAACTTACCGATTACATTCAAATTTGCTTACAGTAACACTAAAATTGACAGCTAATTCAATGATAATTACTATAATGAAAAAATTCTGTTTAGCCAATTTAACATATTATTCCACATGACCAATCTATTAAAAAGTCTTATTTATGCTACAATTTACAGGATTGACAAATTATGCAGTAAAAAGCTCTACAGTTTATTTATTGGCCTAAAATTTTGGTGTACAATTTGCAATTTTGTGCATTTTATTTTCAAAATAATTCAGAACCTATGAGTGAATCTTACTAATGCATTGCTGTTGGTTGTGTCAATGTATTTTACATGGCATGTAATATATTCAATATAAGAACAGCATCAAACACTGTATCAATCCTTCTTTTCAAAAAGACAGGCCAGTACACATGTTGCATCAACCTATATTTCTGTATCAACTTATAAAGTTGCAGAGTTCTGTCCTACAGGCTTAAAATTAAAGCACAGATGTCATTTGTGTTAAGCTTCTTTTTCTGTAAATAATGGCATATGTCATTTATTATTTCTTGTTAATTCCCTCTTTTTTCCTCCCAGGTTCTTGGCTACAGGGGACTCCTTACAGACGAAAGCATTCAGCTTTCGATTAGGACATTCTACAGTGCACAGTATTGTGTATGAAGTGTGCCAGGCAATTATTGATGTCATGCTCAATGTTGTAATGCCTCCACCTACAACAGAGCAGTGGCTCACAATTGCTGATTAATTTTGGAAAGTGTGGAATTTTCCCCATTACATTGGTGAAATTGATGGCAAACACGCACACATAGTTGCACCTCCAAACAGTGGCTCCATGTTTCACAATTACAAGCACACATTCCCCATGGTGTTGCTAGCACTTGTGGATGCAAATTATACATTTGTAGCGGTGGATGTAGGAGCATATGGAAAAAACAGCGATGGTGGGATTTATGCTCAGTCCAATCTCGCCAAAGCTTTGGAAAGCAACAATTTAAGTGTGCCCTCTGACCGGAACGTGCCTGGTACACACACACACACACACACCAGCACCCTTTGTGATGGTGGGAGATGAGGCTTCCCCACTTAAGACATATTTATTGAGGGCGTATCCTCAAGTTTAGCCAGCCGCGGTGGCTGTGCGGTTCTGGCGCTGCAGTCTGGAACCGCGGGACTGCTACGGTCGCAGGTTCGAATCCTGCCTCGGGCATGGGTGTGTGTGATGTCCTTAGGTTAGTTAGGTTTAAGTAGTTCTAAGTTCTAGGGGACTTATGACCTAAGATGTTGAGTCCCGTAATGCTCAGAGCCATTTGAACCTCGAGTTCAGCTGAGTGACAGCCCAGATAAAGAAAACTTTAATTACAGATTGTCTCTAGCATGGAGAGTTTCAGAAAGTGCGTTTGGGCAGTTAGCACAAAAGTTTCGGATATATTTCAGGAAAATAAATGCACTTCCTGAAAATGTAGATAATTTTAACTACATGTACCCTGCATAACTATATTAAAGACAATAATGTAATAGATAGCCATACAGATGCACAAAACGGAGAGTTAATATTGCATCATTTTGAAAGGGAGGGAGGAAATGCTTGTGATGCAGCATTTGGGGTACGTCAAAGATTCACAGATTTCTTTACTTCCCGAAATGGCTCAGTTCTGTGGAAGTAATTAATAATTGTTTTGTAATAACAAAGACAATAAAGCATGAAATAACTCAACATATTTTTAAATTCATTTATCTACCCAGTACAGCATACTTCCACCCTTCCTCCATATTTCTCTCCAGTCTGTATCACTGCATTTATGCTTAATTGCTCATTTCATTATATACTGCTATTGTGCCAAAAAATTTGAAATGAAATGTTTATTTAGCTTTCAACGTTTGCTGTGCACAATCATTTTGCAGACTAGCGGTCTGTTAGTTTCATGTTCCATGGATCATTTTGCACGATAAATCGAATGATGTGGAAGTCATTTAACGTGAAAAGTAGTTTATAAATACAGCTACATACTTAACATTTCAAAGTCTTTTTTAATGTTTTGCCCTTTTTTGGTGCTACTTTTCTTTAATGACCCAAGAGATGAATTTCACATTGCTCAGCATAACCCATGTTAAGAATATCATCCCCCTCCCCCCCCCCCCCCCAAAATACTAATTCTTCACAGCTAATTCTTACCACATTTGCACACATTCAGATATAGGGTGAAGGCTCTAGTTTTGTCACTACCCCACTTATAGCCACCTTGGTGTCAAAGGTTAATTTTTAAGCTTCTCTGGAATACCAGCCAGTTCTAACATAGATTATTATAAACTTTGTGAAAGGTTCTATTCATTTGTCTACATAATCATTCTTTTGTCTGTTTTTGTTTGGAGACACCATTTTGTGAAATGAGACTAGAACGTTGTTACTAACAATACTCAGATGCATCAGCTACAAAAGAGGCATCATCAATGAATAACTGTTCACAATTGTTGGTGTGTTTCTGTCGTAAGCGTAATGAAAACAAAACAGTCAGTCACGAGATGGGATTCACTTTTGAAACGTTTTCGTGGTTATACTGTAAACATTTTGAGTAGGCAACACGTCTTTTGCTCATTACAGACTTCGAAAATATTTTTCTCTCGAACGCAAATGAATAGATAACATTACAGCATTGATTGCAAAGCGTAAATATCAATAGAGAGATATCATAAGGCGCGAATAACATGAAATTCCATATTGAGAAAGTGTACTGTGAATGGAAACCATACGCAATGCTTGAAAATGAGGGCTCAAAAGGGAGGGTGAAAAATCGCACCTACTAACGTCAAGAGGAAGCAGGTGTATCCAGAACATGGAAATAAGGAACACAGAACGCTGACAAAATAGTGTAGAATATGTCATCCTTAAGCAAAATTGTCATACCGTCTAAAAATACTGGCTAAACGACGAAAATTATCCACTCGTAGTAACTACAATAATATCACTTCTGATGCGTCATATTGAAGAGCTTATCAACTTGCAGTAAACTTAAGACACAGAGAGAGCCAAGCTGACCGTGTTGCTATCTGGCCATGCAGTCAGTGCAGTGAATTATTAATTTAGCCCCCTATGGTTTCATGCAAACGACGCCCCTAGGTTACCACAATATTCATATGGGAACTACTGAGGTGTATTGTGACAGCTCTGATAGAAGGTAGTACTTTGGACGAATTGCTGGATGCAGCATCATCGCAGAGAGTAGCGACGACGCTCTAAGTATTAGGGCAACCTGTATTCTGGGGAACTCTGCATTGTTGCCAGATGTATCCAAGATGGCGGCGATGACGTCATTAAAGATGGCGGATTTTGGTGGGAAAGTCCCACACCCCGCCCCTCTACCTCCCACCCCCAGAAAAATGGCTGGATCTTCAAATTCCAACAGGATAATGCATCACAACACGATTATCTCCACTAACCTAAGAAAATTGCGGGAAGATAGGTCACTTAGGCTACCTCCACTAACCTGAGTCACCCAACTGCCACGTCTTCCAAGGGATTGGTGGGAAAAGGACTCATCCTGCACTGGGCTGCTGGAGAGAGGAAGGAGTGTACTTTACTTTTTTGGAACAATTTACTTATGGGTGGAGTAAATTTAACACACTGATACAGAACACACGCTCTCACATGCCACACAGCATAGTGACCTGCAAAGTACTCCTAAATAACTTGTGTATAGTTCTCTACACACACACTTGTTAATTGTAAACTGTCAAAATAATGCATTGCACAGCCTACAGCCCTGCAAACCACTCGTAAATAATGCAATACATTTATGTCCAGAGAGCCAAACAACTCGTAAATTGTCAAAATAATTATCCATCTAAAAGACTCTACAAACGTGCTTCCTAATTGTCAACTCTCGATATCATGCACCAGTCTTTAATTACACAATTACACCACAAGGTCTGGACTCCAACCGATCTAGTACACAGTACCACCATCAGAGGATGCTGTCGTCCGTTTCGTGACGTAATCCAAGATGGCAACCAAGACATCAGCTGATGATGAAAGTACTGTTATCCAAGATGGCGGTAAACAGTGTGTTCTCCACGAGGTCTAGACGTAGTACACAGTACCACCACAAGAGAGTGCTGTCGTCCGTTCAGTGATGTAATCCAAGATGGTGGGGGAGGGGAAATGGTGGAAAACTAATCTGCCTGTGCTAGACGTAAGTTTTCATTTTCAGGCACTGTCTCCACCACGAGATCTAGACTCCAATTCACCTAGTACACAATACTGCCACCATAGGGTGCTGACATCCCCCCTCTGATGTAATCCCAGATGGTGGTCTGGAGGGAGGAAAATGGCGCGAAAATTACTCAGCCTGCACTGGGCTGCTGGAGAGAGAAAGGAAGGAGTGTATTTTATTTATTTTTGAAATATTTATTTAGAGAACGATTTTGAGAGGCAGTATATTTATCACACTGACACAAAACACATTCTCTGAGAAGCTTGGGGTCATGACATACAGCCCACAGCCCTGTAAACTACCCCTAAATAACGCTCTGCAGACCCACAAACAACTCCTAACTTACCCAAATAATTTCAGTACAGACATGTAGAGTACTCCTAAATAATGCATTACACAGATGTGCAGACACAAAACCAACTCGTACACTGTCCGAATAGCGCATAGCACTGCCTACAGACCTGCTCACAAAATAATCCAACAGACACGCAATCAACAAGCACAAGCACCATACGCCAAACCCTATCCAGTACACCACACAGGTTACCTGCAACCCCGCAAAGTGACATGGCTGTCAGCTGTCAAACTACAGACAGGTGCCCTCAAGCATGAGGCAGGACATTCCTTTCATACTTGATACCTGAGAAATTCCTCTCGAAACACGTGTTCACCAAGGCACCGTTGCTGATGCAAGCGGGTGGGCGCACAGACGCTGTCACAGCTGCGAGCCTCCGCTGGATGCAAGTGAAAGTTGCCTCTATTTTCGGGCATACAGTCAGTGTTATACTGGCGTTACAGAACTCCAAGGCACGCTCATGCAGCTCCCATATGCGAGACACCTCCGGGCAGCACGTGTCTCAACCATTGATGACAGAGTAGTGCAGGGTACATTGTTCCTAGCATGACATCAGAGACGCGTCTAACGGTGCTTAACTGCCCAAAGTGACTGACACAATGCTTCAAAGTGTGCGCATGAAGCTACAAACCTTCTCAAGCACATCTAACAAGTTTCTCAATCAAATACCGATGTTACACGACTATGTAAAAAATAAGAACTGAGTCGACTTAGCAGAAATTGTAAGTGTCCCAGAAATAGTTAATGCACGCTTTCTTGATGTGTCAGCTTGTATGCACGGAAATTCTTCCCCTAGCAAGAGGTGTTTACGAAAATAGCGCAGAATAACGTCGAAAGCAGTCTTCCTCATGCACCTAACATGGTACCCTTCCTGCTTTCAACACACACAAATGTTCCCTCTCCTATGTAGAGCCTTCTATATCCCAGCACAAAGGATGTGAATGAACGAGCATTATGATTGGCTCTTATCGAATGTACCCTTCGAATTACTGATGCCGTCAGTATCAAAGCACCATCCGCCATATTTCCTTCTGCAGACGAGACTTTCAGCGTTATTTTACACAGATCGCCATATTGCAGTGGCAATTAAATCTTACAAACTACCATACATATAGTCAAATATGGAAAGACTCCTACTCACTTACACTGCTCTCTCACCGAGGGCAGGAGCTTGAATATTAGAACTTGAAACTAACCTGCGACCCATCAATATATCACCACTACCCTATATAACGTCAAATATGAAAGACTCCTACTCAATTACACTGCTCTATCACTGAGGACCGGAGCTTGAATATTAGTGCGTGAAACCGAGCTCCGAATCAGCAATATATCACCGCGCACCATGTCGATGTAGTAAACATACAATTCGTATCCTGCACCAAACAAAATCATTCCTTTTACATCATTCGTACATATAGCATGAAGACAGAAAGTACCGTGTACAGTCTTCGTAGCACTACACATTTTCCTGCAGCTGACGATCACAAATCATCCATATCCAATGCATCGCGAGAGCATCCTCAGCAGACCAAAGTTGCTCTCAGAACTGTTATACAAATTCGGACTCGTTTCCCCTCGGGACAGTTGCGAACCTGCTTCCTTGCTTGCTCGCTTTTCTACACAAATCGGAGAGACTTAGGGATTACAAGAACACATGTATTTTCACATGGTTTGCCATAATATTACACCATTTTCGTGGTATTTCTCGGTGTCGAGCACTAGGCAGTATCCTACCAACCGCTAGCGCAACATAATTCCCAAGATATAGACTGAAAATTATTTCTCTACAAACCCGAAACATTAGCTAAGTGGGGCGTGCTGTAAACCAATGACTAACCAGAAACTTCTAACGTCTGCGAAGACATTTACTCGTCAACTCGAAACAAATAGAGGAAACTGGTATTTCCACTCTCAAATACAAATGTTGGTGATGTAGTAGATTCCAAATCATCCCTATAATTTACAAGGTCAACTAAAGTGTTTCTCATGTCTAGAGAACTGGCAAACATGTCTTCCACATGCTAGATGCAACACACCACAATCGATCTTCTCTCAACTAAATAAATGCATGACACGTGCAGAAGCAGTCAACCAAACAATTTACTTGGGAGGGAATAGAGATCCAGTGCAAACGCACCTCCATATTCAATCTTTTCAAATGTCCATGCAATCACAAAATCTATCCAACACATACCAAGTATTAGTTCGCTATTCGGTCGTCTAGAGGACAACACGGTTAATTCATCTACACTCCTACACTCCAACAGGCATCTCCAGTCTGACAGCTCCTACCATTAAAGGAAAACGTGAATCACCCACCCCGCACAGGCCACTCGCGCTGCAGGCTGAGCATGCACAGGCAGAATATTTATCCCAATAAATAAGTCACATATATACTTTATCCCTGTACTTACAACTAAATGTTATGATCGCAGTTCTCAGTTGAACAACATTCGACAATGAGTGTAGTACCGGACATACACTCTGTTGACGGCTGTGGCTCTGGAAATAGAAATGTCATACCATTCTTATGCCCTGGCATACTCTTCCCATGCTATCACAGTACTCCACGTCAAATCCATACCTGCCTTATGACTGGACATAGTCATTTCGTTTGCACATGTCTGAACACAAAAATGGTTCAAATGCCTCTGAGCACTATGGGACTTAACTTCGGAGGTCATCAGTCCCCTAGAACTTAGAACAACTTAAACCTAACTAACCTAAGGACAGTACACACATCCATGCCCAAGGCACGATTCGAACCTGCTACCGTAGCGGTCTCGCAGTTCCAGACTGTAGTGCCTAGACCCACTCGGCCACACGGCCGGCCCTTCTGAACACAAAACACATATACATACTTTATAAGCCTGATGCTTGAATGAGAACTTATCATGCACCCCTACTACTAAGTATAATACTTCCTCAATAACTGATCACTGGAGATACGATATAATACTTAGAGAAAGTCGACAGTGGGTGGACATTTCTTATACGTTTTTCTTTTGACTGTTACCACCATGTCATAGAAAGGGAGTCGTAATCGGCCAGATGTTACTAAAACTCGATCCCAACAACTACTGTATGGTACTGTCACAAGCGGTCATGGTTCTACAGGTGCACACAATTATCCATGATAAAGGCTATACTGGCTTTATAAATTCCGTTATAACAATACCTCTGAATGAGGTGGTTTTTCTATCCGGACAAATACCGAGACGGTGTTTGCTGGAGTGCATATTATTAGACCAGGACTCCAGTTACAAGTAGCCCACGATGCAACCTCGTTATAAAATCGCTGAATTTTGAACGTGATTCGGCTAAGGGTTCTTGGTATGTAAGCGGTAATTGGCTTTCCTTACACCGCCCCGGCTAGATATTTCTATAATAACTGTAAGGTATTCTGACTCGATACCATATCAGAGGTTCTGCAATATATCCTATAAGACGATGACTGACTGAGAAGGAACACAAACAGTAGTAGTGGTGGTAGTAGTAGTAGTAGTAGTAGTAGTAGTAGTAGATGATGTTCTGATTGAGGTCGTAAGAAAATGTACTCTAGCTTTTCAGATCTCTAGTGTTACACTATCTGCTAGAAATGATGTCCATTATTTGGAATCAAGTCTTCCCATTCAACCACATACCTGCATCAGATCACACCCACAAGTGAATCATACTTCTGGCACTCTCATATCTCGAAACGAGTCACCTTTCTCGAACATGTCTGCTACAGTAAAAGTCCAATCTGGTTTTAGTCAACCCCCTATGCATCTTGCAACTGCTCCCATTTCTACAACTTTGCGAATGTGATCATTCCAATTTAAGTCAGAACTGAGCAGAAGTCGTAGAAAAACATTACCGCCACCTTCTGCAACCTGTGTAGAAACAGAACAACCTGCGTTAGTGCAACAGGAGTGTGTTTTGACCATTTGGTGGAAATGCGGGCAATGTGGTGCACCTCCAAACTAGATACAGATACTACAATCCGAAGCAGATCTGCACCATTCACATCTGTCTCCCCAGCATACTATAGTCATTGTTCTGTACCATCCAACAGAGAAAAATTACCAACTATAAAAGCTTCACTAACTTCATCCGATATAGAACTCACATAGAAACTGTTGCTAGCGCAATGACACATAGCTACGATATGGGTCTGGCGCAGAGAGAGAGTTGTTGCGATGCTTCCCAGAATAGCATTCCTAACAGGACACCCTGTCCGTCATTGAATCTTCCTGTCAAACTGCTGCTGTTGCCGATGCACGATGATTCTACTAAATATACAGCTTTTGATCCATTGCAGAGGGCAGTTTAAGGCTTCATCACCCGTGCTATGGCGGCCGGAGTGGCCGAGCCGTTCTAGGCGCTACAGTCTGGAACCGCGCGACCGCTGCGGTCGCAGATTCGAATCCTGCCTGGGGCATGGATGTGTGTGATGTTCTTAGGTTAGTTAGGTTTAAGTAGTTCTAAGTTCTAGGGGAGTGATGACCTCAGAAGTTAAGTCCCTTAGTGCTCAGAGCCATTTGAACCCGTACTATATGAGGATGAACGTATCCCACAGACTATACTTTAAGTCGCAAGAGACGCCCCATGTGACTCTGTGTCGTTGTTTGAAACATTGTTTTCTAACACGCTTTGTACACTGTCATACATTTTGTTTTTCTACCAAGACTCCGACGTCTATGTCAGGTCCTAAACTGACATTAAGATGCTCTGATCCATGGCCTCTCGAAGAAAACTAGACATCGCACAATGTAAATCATATTGTTACTGTGGCTACCATAACACGCTACAAACACTGGCTGATTTTAAATAAAAGAGAGATACAACATAAGCAAACTGGGAGAGTTTTACGGCGATGGCGTAGGTTTCCAAACTATATTTAAACTCATCTGTCATAGTCACGGAATAACTGATGACTCTACGTTCCATTTCGACTGATTCAATATATTGCAGTCATGTAAGCGATCAGTGTTTCGGTGCTATTCACTCCAGAAAGTGCTGTCCATCCACCAGAACTCTTTCCCCAACTCAAACAAGCGATATCAGTCAATCATCATGTGGTAACCAACAGCATTTGGTGCCAGTCTTCGACCATAGATACTAATAGACTGGGCAAGCAGTGCAGCGGCTATACATCTGGCGTGGCTGCAACATAGAATCACGTGACTGTTGGCAGAACGTCGGCGGGAGTTCAAGGCAGCATTCTGATTCCTGATTTCACTTCCAGTATTTCTCAGTGGATTTCCTGCTAACTTCACCACATTAAATGTAGCTTATGTAAACACAGCTAGAAGTGATAAATTATTGCGTAACCACTGTACAAATTTAGTTTTACAGCCATTACTTCACAATGAACTTTGTGAACTGCTGAAACACTTTCGATGTTCGGCAATATATTCGCCGCGAATATTTCAGTGTTACCAATTATGAGATGCATTCTCTGCTAACAATACGCGTTATGCACTGCTTAAAATGTAAATATTGCGTGTGTGTGTTTTAGTGCCTTGGTTGTAGAAAGTGTTATAGACTTCATAAATCGGCATAAACAACGAAACCTGTAACGTAAACACACGTGTTCACATCGAATGTAACAAACTCAGGCGGCCACGGTGGTCTCGCGGTTCTAGGCGCGCAGTCCGGAGCCGCGCGACTGCTACGGTCGCAGGTTCGAATCCTGCCTCGGGCATGGATGTGTGTGATGTCCTTAGGTTAGTTAGGTTTAAGTAGTTCTAAGTTCTAGGGGACTGATGACCACAGCTGTTAAGTCCCATAGTGCTCAGAGTCATTTAAAAAATTTTTTTTAACGAACTCAATTGTGTCGTTCACCCACAAAACGCAAAGCAGTTTCATTTGAAAGCTCTTTTTTGGTTTAAACAGTTTGTTTCGTAGATGTATCAAATAAGATATCTACAAAATCAGTACCTACTTACATGAATACTTGTTCCACAGATCACGAGTACGATACTTCACAATGATGTGTCAGTTTAATGAAAGGTAGACCTATCACTACATGACAATTCTTCCAATCACTTATTTATACCTAAAAAATCGCCTACTGAGTAGGAGCTGTCATTCATAGATTCTTTTAGTTTGATTTTAAATGCTGGTTGGCTATCTGTCAGGCTTTTAATGCTTTTTGGTAAATGACCAATGATTTTTGTAGCAGCATATTATTTATCCCATACATTACAGCTTATTATCTGGAAACTAACATAGGCCATAGAACTACATTTTTGCAAATGGTATTCAGTATTTGTTTCTGATATTCGTATGTTTTGTAACTGGGAAGTATAAAATAAAACTAAACCCTGATGAGAAATCAAACCCCTAACTTGTTTTTGCAAATTGTTCTTTAAAATAATACCAGCATAATTCACCCCTTTTTGTACCAAAGTCAGATTTAATCCAGGATAGTAAAAATCATCCTTTCTTCTTGTGCAGTAGCAATGCACATTGCCATTGCTTTTGGAGTGGGAAGGGTTATTGGTAATAAATATCTCTCTCTCTCTCACAGACACACTATATATATATATATATATATATATATATATATATATATATATATATATATATATGTGCGGATGGATGTGTGTGTGTGTGTGTGTGTGTGTGTGTGTGTGTGTGTGTGTGTGTGTGTGTGCGCGCGAGTGTGTATACCTGTCCTTTTTTCCCCCCTAAGGTAAGTCTCTCCGCTCCCGGGATTGGAATGACTCCTTACCCTCTCCCTTAAAACCCACATCCTTTCGTCTTTTCCTCTCTTTCCCTCTTTCGTGACGAAGCAACCGTTGGTTGCGAAAGAGCTTGAATTTTGTGTGTATGTTTGTGTTTGTTTGTGCGTCTATCGACATGCCAGCGCTTTCGTTTGGTAAGTCACATCATCTTTATATATATATATATATATATTCTTCAAAGTGCTTCGAACAGATGCGTGTGTGCGCAGTAGGCTTGAAATCTTTTCGTTTCACTGCCTGTATCCATATCTGCCTGCGCCCTTCACCCTTTGGAAACCTATACGAAAGAGAAAAAGCAGCTTTGTAGCTTACCATTTCAAGAAATACATACGATTGCAATGTGCGCCTGGAAACACACACAGCACTTCAAACCGCCAATTTACGTAACTGTGGCGTTCTGGGTAAGGATATGATACACACAATAGTTTATCAGTATTCAAGAAATGCCGCTAAATTATACTAATAATACTTACACGTGAAATTTAATGTTACTTCCCTTCACAAAACGCTCGGTACAACCATAAGCACAACAGGATACCACCATTGTTTTGCCAATAGTCACGTGGTATAGCAGTAGAGATGTTGGTGCCACGAAATATACGTCATGACCAGTCTACCAATATCTATGGTCGAAGGTGCCAGTGCACGGATGGGATGGAAAAGACACAATCGATGTATTCTAATAATAAGCATCACAGTTGATAGTGCAAACAATTTTACAGTAATTTCAACACCGACAAATGATATGACAGCATGTTTGTCAATTTCAGTACCATAGCTAAACCGCCCCTTCTCCACTTTGCGAGTATCATTGCGAACGACTGTGCAGTACATCCATTCATTGTTAATACTCGAACACATAAATCATCAAAGAATACCAGTCAGCACTCCACATATTAACACCTCGAGCATAGTGCTTAATTTACGATCTATCTCCCTGCGTATGGGAGTCACAGAGTATTCTCGCTGTCTTAGGGTAAAATTAGAGAGTGAAAGACCCTCCTCACACTATCGTTGACCAACCTGCCCTACAGCACTGTTGCCGAATTAATCTGCAACCGGCCAGAAGAAGACCAGTACACTCCACGTCTCGTGAATGAATGGAACTCTCCAAGTCATCACCCATCCAAGTGCATGAGATTTCTCGAGATGCGCCCATGTCGAGGAGCTTAACACTCCTTATCAATGTATAGTAACAGATTTCAAAGTGTCGTGATGTAATAGCAGACAGTTAAGAAGAACAAGAAACGAATGACTTTTATGCACGGTGGAGCTCCAGACAGATGGAGTTCGACGCATTTTTACGTAAATCAACCAAGCTATCAGCTATAAAGTATTTTTCTAGAGTCTAGGATCGATATCTGGAAGGTGTTGGCACGAGAGAACATTAAAAAAACGCACTCCTAAGGCTAGAACGTTCTGCACTTAAATCAGGCTATAATGTTAGATCGCTTGACTTTCCGACCTATCATTCACGTGGAATGTAGCGCTGTTAATATTCCAATGTAAGAAGTATATATTCAAGCGCATGAATTACATCCTTCTTCCTGGTTTGTCTACGATAAACTATGTTATCGAACCGTAAAACGATAAAAATTACTTCCGTAAAACATTTGCTTTGTGTGATACGAGCACGATATAACTTTCCGGAGACATATAGTGTCCACTGTTCACATCCGATCACGGTTCAGAAATTCTATGATGCCTGCATCAGGCCTATATAATATTATTGTTTGTAGCGTGGGATACCTCCTACAAGGAAACAGTTAAACGCATAGCATCAGCGTCCGACATGTGAAAATTACAAGTAATTCCGTCACTAGCTCTGTAAACAGCACATTTGCCAGGCAAATGTGTCCATTGGGATTGCATCGCCCCACAAACACCTATCGCTAACTTAGTTATGACGCTGAAGTCTCGATTACATATTCAAGATGCGACAGGGGGATGGAGTACATCTCTTAAATCAAAGTTTGTTTAATGGAATGTGTCTAGTTTCATCATACGAGATGGAAGTCCTCTGATGACCGACAGGTTTACCGTTATTAATCGCAAGTAGACAGTGCTTTAAACCACATATAGAACACATGGTTGTATATGAGTAGAACACAGGCTATGCCACACGACTGATGCATCCAGACAGAACAGCGGAAAAACTGACCTGCAAAACTTCTCCCTCTCTAGAATGCATCGCTGGCCGCTGTGACCGAGCGGTTCCAGGCGCATCAGTCTGGAACCGCGCGACCGCTACAGTCGCAGGTTCGAATCCTGCCTCGGGCATGGAGCTGTGTGACGTCCTTAGGTTAGTTAGGTTTGAGTAGTTTTAAGTTCTAGGGGACTGATGACCTCAGATGTTAAGTCCCGTAGTGCTCAGAGCCATTTGAACCATTTTTTTTTTTAGAATGCATCAATCAACCATTAAATCGTACCTCGTTACGGCTCCATCTCAATCGACCTCCCTGCCCACTCTGTTATCCTTTAATGCAGATGCAAGTAAGTTTAGAGGTGGATGGTTCTCTGTCTTCCTGAAAAGCATTAAATACAGTAGTAAACTCGCGTGTGTCTCTGGTTCCTCAATAGACATACAGTAGAATGCTGCCTCATTCCCTTCGTTTCGATGTCGACGTTCTATCGGATTCCTCTTGTTAGCGCACACTTGCTCCCACGTAAAAATTGCTCGTCAAGAACCAGAAGATACGCAAGTACTTCCTCAATTTCCCCACATTTCGGTGTATATTCTATCAATTTATACCTATTCCCTCGTCATTTTTCGCAATTTTATCGATTTTATGTCAGATCTATCCATGCGCTCCTGACATAACATCTTGTTATGTGTTCTAAAATTGCTTGTAAATGTAGCACAGCTGCCAACATCTAGCCCATAAGCACTGATCGGAAGGCATAATATAGCCCTGTACTCCACTGTATCCAGTCACCTCCACATTTGGTGAGCGTTTGCTCTGTTTTGTGTATGTTTGTGTATATACACTCCAGCGATCACCTTCTTGGTGTTTGTCCTGATAGAAAAACCACCTCATCAGAGATAATGTTGTAACTCTATTTATAAAGTCAGTATAGCTTTTCACATGGATAATTGTGTGCACCTGTAGAACCATGACCGCTTGTGACAGTACCATACAGTAGTTGTTGGGATCGAGTTTTAGTAACATCTGGCCGATTACGTCTCTCTTTCTAGGACACAGTGGTAGCAGTCGCAAGAAAAACTTATGAGACATGTCCACCCACTGTCGACTTTCTCTCAGTATTATTTCGTCTCTCCAGCGATCAGTTATTGAGGAAGTATTATACTTAGTAGTAGGGGTGCGTGATATGTTCGCATTCAAGCATCAGGCTTATAAAGTATGTGTCTGTGTTCAGACATGTGCAAAGGAAATGACTATGTCCAGTCGTAAGGAAGGTATGGATTTGACGTGGAGTACTGTGATAGCATGGGAAGAGTATGTCAGGTCATAAGAATGGTACTGATATTTCAATTTCCAGAGCCACAGCCGTCAACAGAGTGTATTTCCGATACTTCGCTCACTGTCGAATGTTGTTCAACTGAGAACCACGATCATAACATTTAGTTGTAAGTACAGGGATAAAATATATAAGTGACTTATTTATTGGGATAAACATTCTACCTGTGCATGCTCAGCCTGCAGCGCCAGTGACCTGTGTGGGATGGGTGATTCACGTTTTCCTTTAATGGTAGGAGCTGTCAGACTGGAGATGCCTGTTGGATTGTAGGAATATAGATGAATTAACCGCGTTGTGCTCTAGACGACCGAATAGCGAACTAATACTTGGTATGTGTTGGATAGATTTTGTGATTGCATGGACATTTGAAAAGATTGAATGTGGAGGTGCGTTTGCACTGGATCTCTATTCCCTCCCAAGTAAATTGTTTGGTTGACTGCTTCTGCACGTGTCATGCATTTATTTAGTTGAGAGAAGATCGATTGTGGTGTGTTGCATCTAGCATGTGGAAGACATGTTTGCCAGTTCTCTAGACATGAGAAACACTTTAGTTGACCTTGTAAATTATAGGGATGATTTGGAATCTACTACATCACCAACATTTGTATTTGAGAGTGGAAATACCAGTTTCCTCTATTTGTTTCGAGTTGACGAGTAAATGTCTTCACAGACGTTAGAAGTTTCTAGTTAGACATTGGTTTACAGCACGCCCCACTTAGCTAATGTTTCGGGTTTGTAGAGAAATAATTTTCAGTCTATATCTTGGGAATTATGTTGCGCTAGCGGTTGGTAGGATAGTGCCTAGTGCTTGACATCGAGAAGTACAGCAAAAATGGTATACTATAACGGTGAACCATATGAAGATACATGTGTTCTTGTAATCCCTGAGTCTCTCCGATGTGTTTAGAAAAGCGAGCAAGCAAGGAAGCAGGTTCGCACCAGAAACAGTAAAATGTCTGTCCCAAGGAGAAACGAGTCTGAATTTGTAGAACAGCTCTGAGAGCGGCTTTGGTCTGCTGAGGATGCTCTGGTCATGCTTCGGGTATGGATGATTTGTGATCATCAGCTGCAGGAAAATGTCTAGTGCTGTGAAGACTGTATACGGTACTTTCTGTCTTCATGGTATATGTACGAATGATGTAAAAGGAATGATTTTGTTTGGTGCAGGATACGAATTGTATTTTTACTACGTTGACATGGTATGCGGTGATATATTGCTGGGTTGGAGATCGGTTTCGCACACTAAGATGCAAGCTCCTGTCCTCAGTGGGAGAGCAGTGTAATTGAGTAGGAGTCTTTCCATATTTGACTATATGTATGGTAGTTTGTAAGATTTAATTGCCATTGCAATATGGAGATCTGTGTAAAATAACCGCTGAAAGTCTCGTCTGCAGAAGGAAAAAAGGCGGATGGTGCTTTGATGCTAGTGGCATCAGTAATTCGGACGGTAAATTCGATAAGATCCAATCATAATGCTTGATTCATTCATATCCTTTGTGCTGGGATATAGGAGCCTCTACATAGCGGTGGGAACATTTGTGTGTGTTGAAAGCAGGAAGGGTAACACATGTTGGATGGGGTACCACGGTAGGTCCACGAGGAAGACTGCATTCGACGTTATTCTACGCTTTCGTAAACGGGTCCTGTTAGGGCAAGAATTTCCGTGCATACAAGCCAAGTCATCAAGAAAGCGAGCATTAACTATTTCTGGGACACTTACAACTTCCGCGAAGTCAACTCAGCTCTTATTTTTTATATATTCATATGATATCAGTATGAGATTGAGAGCCTTGTTAGATGTGCTTGAGAAGGTGTGTAGCTACACATGCAAACTTCAAGCATTGCATCAATCACTTTGGGCAGTTAAGCACCATTTGACGCGTCTCTCATGTCGTGCTAGGAACAATGCACCCTGTGCTACTCTGTCATCAAAGGTTGAGACACGTGCTGCCCGGAGATGTCTCGCATATGGGAGCTGCGTGAGCATGCCTTGGAGTTCTGTGACGTCAGTATAACACTCACTGTATGCCCGAAAATAGAGGCAACTTTCACCTGCATCCAGTGGCGCCTCGCAGCTGCGACAGTGACTGCGCTCCCACCCGTTTGCCTCAGCTGCGGTGTCTAGGTGAACACGTATTTCGAGAGGAATTTCTCAGGTATCAAATATGAAAGGGAAGTCACTGCCTCATGCTTCTTGGCACCTGTGTGTTGTTTGACAGCTGACGGTCACATCACTTTGGGGGGCTGTGGGTTTGGCGTACGGTGCTTGTGCTTGTTGATTGTGTGTCTGTTGGATTATTTTGAGAGCAGGTCTGTAGGCTGTGCTATGCGCTATTTCGACAGTGTATGAGTTGGTTTTGTGTCTGCACATCTGTGTAATGCATTATTTAGGAGAAGTCTGCATGTCTGTACTGAAATTATTTGGGTAAGTTATGAGGTGTTTGTGTGTCTGCAGAGCGTTATTTAGGGGCAGTTTACAGGTCTGTGGGCTGTGTGTCATGACCCCAAGCAAGTGTCCTGTATCAGTGTGATTATATATATACTGTCTTTCAAAATCGTTCTCTAAATAAATTGTACCAAAATAAATAAAGTACACTCCTTCCTTACTCTCTCCAGCAGCCCAGCACAGTCTGAGTCATTTTCGCGCCATTTTCCCCCTCCAACCACCATCTGTGATTACTTCACAGGAGGGATGACAGCACCCTCTGGTAGTAGTATTGTGTTCTAGATCAGTTGGAGTCTAGATCTTCAGCACAGGCAGAATTGTTTTCCCGCAATTTCCACTCGCCTACCATCTTGGATTACATCACTGAACAGACGATAGCACACTCTGGACGTGGTACTGTGTACTAGGTCTAGACCTCGTTGTGAACACACTGTTGGCCGCCATCTTGGATAATGGTACTTGCGTCATCAGCTGATGTCATGAATGCCATCTTGGATTACGTCACGGAATGGACAACTGCACCCTCTGGTGGCGGTACTGTGTACTAGGTCAGTTGGAGTCCAGACCTTGTGGCGAACACAGTGGATAGTGGTGCTGCCTCCAATTGTTTAAATAAAGACTGGTGCATGACTTCGAGAATCGACAATTAGGAAGCATGTTTGCAGAGTCTTTTAGATGGATAATTATTTTGACAATTTACGAGTTGTTTGGCTCTCTGGACATAAATGTATTGCATTATTTATGAGTGCCTTGCAGTTCTGTAGGCTGTGCAATGCGTTATTTTGACAATTTACAATTAACAAGTGTGTGTGTGGAGAATTATACATGAGTTATTTAGGAGTACTTTGCAGGTCACTATGCTGTGTGGCATGTGTTCTGTATCACTGTGATAAATATACTCCACCCCTAAATAAATTGTTTCAAAATAAATTACACTCTTTCCTCTCTCCAGCAGCCCAGTGCAGGCTGAGTCCTTTTCCCACTAATCCCTAGGCAGAGGTGGTGGTTGGGTTACTGAGGTTAGTGGAGGTAGCCCAAGTGAAGTATCTTCTGGCGATTTTCTTAGGTTAGTAGAGATTACCGTGGTGTGACATTATCCTGTTGGAATTTGAACTTCCTGCCATTTTTATGGGGGAGGGAACGTAGCACTTTCCCATCAAAATTCACCATATTTAATGCCGTCATCTCTGTCATCTTGGATGACGTCATGCACTATTTCAAAATCTACACACCGGCATCTTGGATGATGTCATCGCCACGATCTTGGATACATCTGACAACAATGCAGAGTGCGCCAGAATGTAGTTTGCCCCAATACTGATCTGTGCTAGCAATTGTTCTTGCTTACCTGGATGTTCCATGGGGAACTGGGGAACATGTACTAAAAGCCTTATCCATCCTAATCTCTATTAACTTCTCTACAATCCTGTATCGCTTCTCAACCCACTTTGTACCAGCATGAGAAGATGTGATTCAAATATTCCTTGAACAAAAGTGTAGAACATTAAAACAAGTGTACCCCAGGCAAGTAGAGTTGGAGGCTCGGAATCTCGAATTGAAGTGTCAGTCTGCCACACGGATTCTGGAGGAGATCTGATGCAAAAAGTCGACAAATCAAATTAAACGACAAAATAAACGCAAAGGAAATAGAATCAACTTCAAATAAATTTCCTAAACTTCATGTAATACTCCTACCATGAAACTTTAAGGACATGTCGGATTTTTGGAAGATCAATTCCAGAACAGCAAATGGTAATGCTCGGAGTCAGTGAAACGAGGGTCTACAGTGCTACAACTGCTGGCCTCAAGTTTGGGCACCTCATGTTTCAGAACGACTCTTATGTAAATTTAAATACTGGTGGCATAGCTCTGCTAACTCAGAACAGGAGGGAACGCTGTATCACCAAAACCACATCCATTTCATTTCAGACAGAGTGCTTTACATGATCCCTGGGGTATATACTAAGATTAGGCTTCGAATCAACTGTGCCTAAGCACCTACTTCCACCTCAACTGATGAAGAACTGCAACAATTCTATGAAGATATGTCAACAGGAAAAAATTCAGAACCCATCACATTTTCGTTAATCGTTACTTGGTGATTATAACTTCAAACAAAATAGGAGTGCCAGACACAGAAGTCCATTGAAAATTTGGTTCCTTCAATGCAAAATCAGAGAGGGCAAATGACGATGAATTTCTTTTAACAACAACAATAAATGTTAAGAAGAGTGGAACTGCGTGAATTCTCGACAGAAATTACCAGGCGTGCCAGAACAGCAGAAAAGTACGTTTATATTGTATGAAAGTATTTCAAAAGAGAAATTCGAAAAGAAAGTAGATCTGGAGAAGCCCTGGTGACACAGTAAACAATGAATTGGAAATAGGGACCAAAAAGTTTTCGTTGGAAGGCTGTACAGTCCAGAATCGGTATGACAGTAACAGAAAATCGTTAACATGAAGCAGTAGCATCCCTTGTTGCAGTTTTCCTTGGGCATTTTGCTTTAATTGCACGCATTGCTCATTCTCTGATAGTGCCATTTTGCCATGCACGGTATACATTAATCGTTTATGGCAGTAGTGGGGCTAGGTGGTTTCTGGAGGAGGTAATTTATTCAAAATGTCGCCTGGATTCCATCCCCACATGCCCTATGACATTGCACACCCCTCCATCCCCTGGAAATGGAAGAAAAGTTTGGCCCAGTCCTCCCTCCACTCCTATTATGTCACCCACCTGCCCCCTCAACCACCCTTGCAATTGGCGGGAAACTGTCAGTCTCAGTCCAGCTGCTGGAGAGGAAGGTTAGGTTAATGTACTTTCTACTGTCCCCATTTTCTGCCACTCCCATTCCCATTTTCCCAACCACATGTGTATATTTTCACCTCTAAGTTCGAAAACTGACTATTCTCCTCTGCCCTATAGACACCAGGTGGTGCTGTGAACTGTCCCACACTCTGCAGACCCCCCCCCCCCCCCCCCCATTTTCTACCCATCCACTCCCGCTTTCTCTTTAATGTGTGTGTATCTTCACTTGAAGTTTGATGACTGACTGCTCTAGTACACAAATAGCCATGAGAATGACTTAAAAACATTCTACAATAAACCCCACCCTCCATCACCCTGACCCACTTTTCACCGCCCCTTTCCTTACTTTTTGCGTATCGCGTATGTGACTTAGGCAGCAATACCACTCAAAACTGTGCTACAGTTCCCGGAGGCTGTGCATCCTCGTTGGAGCACGTTACTTGGGGTGCCAGTGCTGTCAATGCAGAAAAAAGTTACACACACAAAAGACCACGGCTCCAGCAGGCTACAGAAAAAAAAGCGAGATAAATGATGTCTCTCCTCAACAAAGACGACCACGTGTTTTTTGTCTAAAAGTGCAGCTGCGGCCATACTTCCTTTATCACGACTGATTGCATCTGCTGGCGCGAGAAACATTTCAGTCACACAGTCGTATTTAACGACAATGCACCTATTATAAGCGACCATCTATTAAAAAACACAATTGTGATGTTAATAAAGCAGCCATGATTCCACGAAAATAGGCGCACTCCATATTTCCTAGTTTTATGAGCAAAACCGGTATAGTTTGACAGCATTCCCCATGGTCAAACTGTAAATTGCCATGGACTTGGGCATTCCATTCTGTTCATACGATTGTATTATCAATGTAGAATAGCATCTATATGGTCATTTTTATGGTCAACTGCAGCATACAGTGCACACATCTCTCTCTTCCTCCCCACATCCTGTTATTTTATGACTTCTAGTGGCATCAAAGAAAAATTACTACACTGCTACCAGTGACAGATAAACAAACTTCAGAGATCTGAGGTCTTTAGCGATACATCTGACACATGTACTAACGACTTATCTCACATCTCTTATACATGTCAGCCCTGCATCAAATCGAAAAAACTTCCGCTATTTTGCTGTGTAACCTACCAAGCACTACAGAATTCCCTCGTTACCTCGAAACTTTCATTGGAGTAAAGAAAAAGGTACATCTTTGAACCTGAAAAAAAAGAAAACATACACATTAACGTATTATCTATGTTAACCAATTTCTTTCAGATTGATGGACAAAATTACATGGTTTGAGAACGTCCCTGGCACTCAGATCAGGGTCTGTATATAAAATGTCATGCATTTTGGTATTACAACATTTTAGGCATGTGAAATAACATTACAGAGTACAGTCTTCTGCGCTATCTGTTCACATGTCGGGAAAAACACAATCATTTTACATTCGGCAATAACAAGCTATAATTCAAGAGATCATCGTTTGTACATTATGGTAGGTCCCGTTTTACCAACGCAATGAATGATATGTCATGCTGGCGTTTGCAAAACGTGAAAACCAAGTTGTCAGAGCATGCCTTGTAATAGAGGCTTGTCACATTACCTAACTGAGAACCCTATAAGATTTTACGGATACTACGAAAACAAATACCGTCTGCCTAATGACACTGGACGTATTTGCTCCATAACACGCCTCTACAGACTTGGGTGTAAGGTTTTTGTCACCTGTACTTGAAGAAGAAGAAGAAGAAGAAGAATAAGACCATGCCCAGCAGACCATCATTCGCAATGGCAGCAGATTATTTTGTTGTAGTTTCATAAGAAAATTGGTCATCACAGAACAAACTGTTTCAAGCAGTCCACATCATTTTAAGGTTCCACAACAAGCTAGTAGTAGGAGACACTGACCCATCGCCAGGAGCACTTGGCTGGCTGCTGGACCACAGAACAAAGCGAGACATCTGGTCACTCTACAGAACAAAGAAGATCCACACGTGTTTTTATCCTAAAATGTGCACCTGTGAGTACTGCATCTCCTGCCGACTGCAGACACCTCCAGTTACATTCGCTGCTCTGTGATAGAAAATTCAATGGAGCAGTTGTATTTAGCGTCAACTTATCTCTCACAGCCACCTTCTATTAAAAAACACAAACGCGCCCCTTATGACCGGACGTAGTCTCACCCATATCATTTTCTTTGTACATGTCAGACACTAACCACAGTAACTTTACGTTCCAGTAGAATAACATTTCCGAGTACCATTTATAGGTGTATAGCGTCCGAAAAATTACGGTATGCCCATACTCACAACAGCTGAGTATCATTTGAAACCAAACAGTAACAAATCCCACCCGCGATGTCGTCGTCATCATCATCATCACATATTTCTCGAGGAATAAAGGGTGTTATTAGAATTGAAACCCTCTCGCATCTTTTATTTATGTCTCGTACGTTCCTGCATGATAGTCGGTGTGTGCCAGATGAGGAAGAACTGATACGTTTATTGTAGAAAGAGTAGCTTTGGACGGTCTATCTAACTTCTACGAAAACATCGCCTCATTCCCAGACATATCACACCCATAAGGTTTCTCGACTTCGCCACCTCCACGAAATAATTTAAGATATAGATTTTCCACTCAATCAGAATCGAGAACCAACTGCTCTTTGGCAAACATGCTACACACGAGTTGGAGGGGTCATCTTTGTTTTTTTGTTTTTTGGGACTTCCACACGGTTTTTTTTTATCCGCGCTTTATGTTACACGTTTTCGACTAATGTATACTGGCATAATTGTTGTAGACTTAACATCCAGATCATACGAATTTGTCGATTAATGCATCATTGCTATATACCAAAGTACGATTCTTGATAGACAGATCACTGTGCAGCACATACTTTTGGATTAATTCTTGAACATATACACATACCAATACCGGAGAGCTTCCTATACCAGTGCAGTTAAGCTATCTACATAGTCCAGCAAATGGATCACAGTACGGACTTTCCAAAGTTGCAAGCAGTGTGCCAATCCGTTTTCACAAGTCCTATCATGCATTCTGACATGTCAAATTCTTAACTATGAATTGTCGTTAAATACTTGTCCGAATAATCTAACCATAGGTGGAAGCATAAGTTGTGGGACAAAGTTCGTGTGGCCTTAAGTACCGTTATCCAAGCTGGCGGCGATGGCGTCATCCAAGATGGCGCCATGACGTCAGCTTATGAGGCTTTTGGTGGGAAGTTTGAATGTTGGCGGGAAGTTTGAATGTTGGCGGGAAGGTAGGTGAATTGGGCTACCTCCACTAACCTACCCCCCCCCCTACCCCCACATGGCCACCTCTCCCCCAGAAAATAGCGGGAAGTTCAAATTCCATCAGGACAATGCAGCTACCTCGACTAACATAAGAAAATGGCGGGAAAATAGGTCACTTGGGCTACCTCCACTAACCTAAGTCATCTGACCGCCACCTCTTCCTAGGAATTGGCGGGAAAAGGACTCGGCCTGTGCTGGACACGTCTTTATTTTCAGTCATTATTTAAACAATACCAGTACCCCCATGTGGGGTTGCTAGTCCCCCACCGGGCGCCTCCCCAGGTGGCAGATAGGGGATAGCCTCTCAGATATGGGTGGCATCAGGGAAATGAAATACACGAGGTGGACCAAAACTAGCAGCGTGGTGGCGTCTGTACTCCAGGGGAGCGGCCTACCAAAGGCATCTGTACCCCATGTCAGGGGCGGCCTGGAAATTATATCGCCAATCCGTTCTGAAGCAAGTGTGGTGATTATGCTTCTCACCTTCGAGTTACGTTGTGTGACATTAATGTTAAATTTTCCGGAGTAATAGCCCCACAGTCAGATCTCCGGGCGGGAGTAACTTTGATGTCCCAAACACCAAGTGGTGCTGAGAGGAAGATACAGACTCTTCAAGTCTGTACATATAACTGTCCCTCTCTAATAGGCAACGACAGACTAGAAGAGATCGAGAAAGAGCTTACAAAAATCAACTGGAGTATTGTTGGTTTAAGCGAAGTATGCCGAAAAGGGGAAGACTGTCTCCGTTTGCAGTCTGGCAACTTGTTTTACTTTTGTGGCGTCCCAGAAGGAAAACTCAATGGAGTTGGGTTCTTAATCAACAAGAATATTGCTGATAGAGTATCTGTCTTAGAAGGAACTTCCAGCAGGACAGCTCAAATAGTCCTGAAGGTGTCGAATAGGTACAAAATACAGATTGTTCAGGTGTACGCTCCCACCTCAAGTCACCCTGACGAAGAAATTGAATCCTTTTATGAAAGTCTGGATAGCACCTGTAAAAAAGGTAACGATTATCACTTCCAGATGGTCATTGGCGATTTCAATGCAAAAGTTGGCACCAAGAAACAAGGCGACACAGTGGTGGGCAACTATGGGATTGACGATAGAGGTGAGAGATTAGTCCAGTTCGCTGAGTACACCAGTATGTCCATCATGAACACGTTCTTTAAGAAGCACCCTGACCGAAAATGGACTTGGAGGAGCCGAAATTTCAGTGTCAAAAATCCTGCAGATTGTAAAAGACATATCAGTGCTAAATCAGTTCAACACTGGCAGTGATCACCGTCTTGTGAGAGCAAGGGTCGAACTCAATGTAAGAAATGAAAGGAATAAACTTACGAAAGGGAAGAGAAGGGTAATCAACCTCAAAAATCTGGAAGAACGTTCCTCAAAATTCCGAGAAGTCCTCCAAAGCAAGTTCCACGTAACTGAAGATGGTGATTTGGCGGAAATGATTGTTTCAAGTGCACAAGAAGTCGGTGGCATATGCCAAAAAAATAAACAACCAAAGAAATTCAGTGCCAAAACTGAAACCCTTTTACAACAGAGGAGAGAAATGAAAATCCAAACCGATCGTGACATGGTAGCGTATTCTGAACTATGTAAGGCAGTGCGAAGAGAAACGAAAACTGACATACAGAAATTCACTGAAGACACCTTACGAGCAAGCTTGGAGAACAAGACGAGTTTAAAGTCAGCCACACGCAAACTCACAATCGATAAATAACAGATTATCGTACTCGATGGAAATGACAGTTGAATCACTGAAAATGAGGAGGTTTTGAAGTTCACCAGAGACTTTTATAGCAATCCAAGGGAAAATTTGAGTGTATCTAAATTAAATGATGTACCTAGTGTTCCAGATATACTCCCATCGGAAGTCAAGTGTGCTCTAGATACCAGAAGCAGGGAACAGTGCCAGGTGATGATGAGCTCAGCGTTTACATCCTCAAACTGGCAGGAGAGGTAACAATAAATCACTTGGCAAAAGTATTTACTTCCTGCCTGCACTATGCTTCAATCCCATTATCGTGGAACAAGGCTAAGATTATATTGATACACAAGAAAGGAAGTATTCACAATATTAAAAACTACCGTCCTATCAGCTTGCTCTCAATTTTGTACAAAATTTTCACAAAGATCTCGTTAAACCGAATTACTTCCACCCTAGACTCAGCCCAATCTATAGAACAAGCAGGATTCCGAAGCAATTTTAGCACTATTGACCACATTCTGACCGTTAGTGAAGTGATAAGCAGAGCGAATGAATACCAACTGCCTCTCTGCATTGTCTTTGTTGACTTTGAAAAGGCATTTGACTCCGTTAGCCATGTAGCTGTCCTCCAAGCTTTGAGTGAGCAAGGAGTGGGAGCAGCATACACTTAAGTGCTCAGGAAAATCTACGAGAATTCTTCAGCTTATGTTAACATCGGCGAATCAACTAAAGAATTCCGCATCATGAGGGGTGTTAAGCAAGGCGATCCCATCTCCCCAAAACTGTTCTTTGCTGTATTGGAAATGGCTATGTCAAATCTCAGCTGGGAAGGTAAGGGAATTCGAGTTAATGGAAGAATGCTTACCAACTTGAGATTTGCTGATGATATTGTCTTACCGACCAAAGACTTCGCAGAGCTCCAAAACTTAGTTAGAGATCTTGCATCGGAATGTCAGCTGGTTGGCTTGAACATGAACCTTTCCAAAACAAAAGTAATGTCCAACAAATTGGTCCCAGCTGGAGATGTGAAAGTCAAGGACAGTCTACTAGAAGAGGTCAGTGAATATGTCTACCTTGGACAGATTATAAATATGAAGGGAGACATAAGGCCAGAAATCTATCGACGCATCAAGCTTGGCTGGCAAGCATTTGAGAAGAATTCAAAAGTATTCAGATCAAAAATGCCAGTAAATTTGAAGAAAGCAGTATTTGATCAATGCATTCTTCCTGTGATGACGTATGGCTGCGACACATGAACACTGAACTCATTTACAAAAGGGATACTTAGGACAGCACAGAGAGCCATGGAGAGATCAATGCTGGGCTATACAAGAAAGGACAGGAAAAGGGCAGATGACATCTGGTCTGTGACGAAGGTTAATGACATCTTAGAGACAGTAGGTTCCTTGAAATGGCAGTGGGCTGGCCACATCGCAAGAAGAAAAGACAACAGATGGACGAAGCTAAAGTGCGCGTCATATATGTTGGCGGCCGAGTTTAGGTTTGTTCTGCGCATCTGACGTCACAAAACACAGTCAGCCAATGAACAGAGAACGACGTTGCCAGATCTTGACTGCAGAGCAGAGCACGGACGAGTGTATTCAGTTTTAGAACGTTCAGTCATAAATAAAGTAATTGAACAAAAGCAATGTCTTGATAGCAGACTTTCTTTTATAGAAAGTTTGGAAAAAGCATTCTTTATACCAACTGCTTCATACTCTATTAATTAAGTAAACCAAACAAGCAATAAGTCTTCTAATTCAGGCGATAGCAAGGAAAGGTGTTTGTATCAATCTCACGAACCGCTTTTTCGCAATAAAGAACAGCGGTAATTGTTTATTTCCTATTGTACTTCGACGAAGTGTGAGTAATTCATAATCATACCAACAGTGTTTGTCAGTATTTTGCGTGACCTGTTAGATACCTCGTGGTGTTACGAGTTGCGGTAGCGTAACGGTTAAGGCGTTGTGTTGGCGAAAGGTGTAGAGTTCAAACCTTGTGCGGTGCTTATTAATTTCTTTATTTAAAAACAATATCGAAGTGTCCTACTTCACGAGTTCTATTCGTTTGAATGCAATTTTTTGAAATTTCTAGTGCTTTGTCTCTTCATTAACCCTTTCGCTGCTGCAGACACGTGCTCCCTGCATTCCGCGCTGTGCGCGATTTTGTCATCACTGCACTGCTCGCCTGTGCACACACATGGTGTTCTCACTCCTTTGACACACTTATCATTCGATTTCACAAAAACTATTTGGCCCAAAAATTAGATTTTTACACATCTTCTTGACTGACACCTTCCCCCCATAAATGACTTAATTTTGTTTCGATGTTAGACCCAGTTATTGTGCAGCATTAAATATAGTAAACCATTGCACGAAATTTTGAAGAGTTTGCAGAGGTAAATGTCCACAGAGTATACTTTCCGTATGGTCGATTTTAGTTGCCACAATGTTGAGAATGAAATGTGAACAAGATACCTAAATTTCATATAAAATTTACTGTGTAACAATATCTCATTTAATTTAAGTACCACATAGGTGTCGTATGTAATATTGAGAAATATTCCATCTTTCGCGACTGCAACAAAAGTGTGTCTGCACAGGCGAGCAGTGCAGTGACAAAATTGCGCACAGCGCGGAATGCGGGGAGCACGTCTCTGTAGCAGCGAAAGGCTTAATGCGGCCGTGGTGGCATTACTTCATGAACTGCGCGCTCCCCCCTAAACGTAAGCTTGCGAACTATGCTGTACTATGGTGCTGCTTCTGTTGGCGCGTGCGTCGTGTGCAACCGGCAACGCAGCAATCTCCCGCGTCTGGGCGGGCATGCGCGAGCCGCCAAGATAAAAGAATTGAACTATAGTACTGGAGTGGAGTCCGAGAGAGCACCGGAGGCCTAGAGGAAAACCACCAGACAGATGGGACACAGACATCAAGAAGATCGCTGGTAACACCTGGCAGAGAATTGCCCAAGACCGTTCCACTTGGAGAAGACTGCTGAAAGCCTACCTGAATCCACGAATCGAAGAGGCCACATCATTTAATGATTGAATTGGCTGATGATGATGATGAGTACCACCATCAAGTGTGTTCGCCATGGGGTCCAGAATCCAACTGACCTAGTACACAGTACTGCCACCAGAGGTCGTTGTCGCCCCTCCTGCTAAGTAATCCAAGGTGGCGGTCTGGGGTGGGGAAAATGGTGGGAAACGGACTCAGCCTGTGCTGGACGTATGCCTTTATTTCAACAATTAGAGGCAGTACCTCCATCCAGCGAGTTCACCACGAAGTCTCGAATCCACCTGACCTAGTACACAGTATTGCCACTAGAGGGCGCTGAAATCCCTACCATGATTTAATTCAAGATGGCGGTTCGGGGTAGGGAAAATGGCGGGAAAATAACCTAGCCTGTACTCTATAGGATGGACTTAAGTCTTTATTTTGCTGGTAGTCTTTATTTACAGAATTTGATGCAGTACCTCTATCCAAAGTGTCTACCATGAAGTCCAGAGTCCAACTGGCCTAGTACACAGTACTGCCACCAGAGAGCACTGCCGCCCCTCCTGTGAAGTAATCCTAGATTGCGGTCTGGGGGAAAAAATGGCAGGAAAAAGAATCAGCCTGTGCTGGGCTGCTGGAGAGAGGAAGGAGTGTACTTTATTTATTTTCGAGCAATTTATTTTGGGATGGATTTCACATAGTTGTGGCGGCACTACCGTTTGGGATAGGAAAAGTCAGTTTTGGTGAAATATTTCTGAGCACACAAGTTACAGCCACGCGCGGGCATGTTTACAGTGAGTTACTCTCACCAGCAGTTGCGAAGTAAAATAGGGGCCACAGAGCATAGAACCGCCGAAAATGTACACGCAGCACTTTACACGGCGCAAGTCACAGGCAGAAGTGGCCCACTGGCCAACCTAAGTGAGATGAGTATGTGACACGGAGCAGTGCGGTTAGCAAAACACAGGCACACAGCTGCATATAAATAGGTGCCGGTTCACTAACAAAGCATTCAAATATGGCAGCTCTCCTGGATGGTGGGGTGTATCACACCACCGGGTAAATACAGCAGTAGATGGGGCGCCAGCATTACAGTCCATGGCAGGTCACTGGTTCGATCCTCTGAGGCCAACGCAGGGTCCGCAGCCAGCCAGCAGCGGGCCACACCACGGCTCGCTACTGCAGGCAGTCATCTTGACTCCCAACACACACCGGAGACATCCAGGGCAAGGACTGCAGATTCTGACGCCTAATCGTGGGCTCTCGTTGCCATGTTCTTAGCCACGCCGGCGAAGGAGCGCGCCATGGGTTGCCTTGCAGTGGGCAATGCTGAGGTGGTAGAGGCGAAGGTCACCAAGTCAGCTGTCAGCGCATCCTGACATCACGGCCGTACAGGGGCAACACATAGCAGTGCATGCATGGGTCGCTGAGGCAGCCATTCCGTGCCAAGCTGCAGTCAGCGAAGTGATGTCCTCAGCATTGCGGGACCCGGTGACACAGACCGAGGGGATCACGGCACTGTTGTTGGAAATAATAAATCACGTGGAAAGCTTGGACGAGTCTTAATACAGTGCCTTCTGCCTCTTCCCGCTACATTTGGTGTTGCTGTTGCATTCGGTGTCAGAAGTTGATACTACATCTGGAGTCAGAATAGCGGACGTCATCTGTACAGTACGACATTCGAGCCCACCACCTGCATTAGAGTCACAAGATGTGGTGAGTTCTGACCAGTTTTCTTTTGAGTGTTGGACTTTTTTTTGTGTTTTTGAGTATGGCTCATGGCAGGCCGTTGTAGATGTTTTGCGAGGGCATAGTATTTTTTGTTGTCAGAGTAAGTGATAGTGTATTTGGGGTGGTAAGATTTATTTTTTTTCGTGGCATTTAATTACTTTTGTATTGGTTTGAGTATGATGTTACTGAGTATGATGATACTGAGGTGTAGGGAGTCGAGTTATTTTTGTACTTAATTGTTTTGTTTCGGGATTAACGGGAGCCAAAGCAACACAATGGCAGAGTCAGGAACGCAAGGTGTGTTGGAACCAGAAGTGGTATGGATTTTGTTGGAAAAGGTAGCACAGTTGACAGTGGACAATATGCAGTTGAGGAGTGAATTAACATCTAGAAGTGAGCGGGAAATAGCATCGGATCAGTCACTGTTGTCTAGGATGCTGCAGCAGGAGACTGATCCAGCTGCCGCGAGTTTGAATATTCTGTTTTCTGGCATGGCATCTGAGCATGTACGTTCATTTGTGGAGGACTTGGAACCTTCAGCTGTGATGAATGGTTGGTCAGATGAACAGTTGTTCCATGTAGCCAAGATTAAATTAATGGGTGAAGCGAAGAGACATTTAACGTGTTCTGAGGCTTTCAGAAGGCAGGACAGTTTAAGCAGTTGAAGGAGGGGCTTTTACATAGGTACAAGAAACAGAATAGCGCTCGGTACTTCAGGGAGAAGTTGAGTACAATGACGAAGAGATGGGTAGACAGCAGAGAAATTTCTGGACAGAATAAGAGAAATTAACGAGTACACTTACGAGTTGGGTCAGAGCAATGAAGCAAATGGTGTTCTGTTGCAGGAGGCCAAGCAAAGGGCAGTTGTATTTTTGAGGGGGTTACCAGCACATATATCACGGAAAGTGCGTGAAAGGACTCTGAAAGATTTGTATTCGGCAATTCAGCTGGCAATTCAATGTGAAGAAATAGAAGTGGCAATGGGGGTACATGAGAGACAAGCAGTGTTTACAGCACTTATAAAATGTTATAGGTGTGGTCATATGGGAAACGTGCAGAGTCAATGTACTCAGTCACCGAGGAATAGAGGAAGAGGTGGAAATCAGCAGTGTGGAGAATGGAGAAGTGGAGTTAGTAGAGGTGGACAATCGTTAAACGGCAGAGGGCACCCAAGACCCACCTAAGGGAGCTCCCATTTAATTTCAATGCTACAAATACATGTGCAGAGGTGGAATGTTTGGTGGTGGGATCCATAGGAACTAAAATGTTTAAGAGTTTGTTGGACTCGAGGGCAAAAGTGTCAGTGGCTACTATGAGTATAATGGGATGAAGGAAGTTAGGCACACCACATTATAGGGGATGAGGAGGTCACACCTTTGGGGTCAGTGACAGTTGACTTTCGCATGGGGGAAGTACAATTTGACGCATGCATGGAGGTAGTACCATGGGTAAGTGAGGGCTATGATACGATCCTAGGAGTAGATATCTTGCATCAACATCATGCCAAAATTGACCTTGGACAACAAACTGTGGAACTTGGTGGAATGTTTATTTCAGCTAGGGGAACTGTCATGGGGGGGGGGGGGGGGTTCAACGTAGTTAACAAACTAATTCAACCACATATATTAGCATTAAGGCTTAATCCGCATGAGCGTGTGTCTGGTGGCACTTTGGGTAAGTGTGGAATCGAATCTACCTGTGGGTACAGTATGTATTACTGAACCATTGGAGGATAATGAAGTTTTGGGTCCATTGGTTTTTTTTTTTTTTTTTTTTTTTTTTTGTGAAATGTAGTTTGTACACTTACAGGAGGGGAACAACAGGCGAGTAGTTCCCGTGAATGTCAATAATTTTAGAGCTGTAGATGCGAATTTGAGAAAAGGAGTTTTAGCAGCAAATTTGGATGTGCCAGATGACTAAGACTGGTGTTCGAGAGGTAGGCGAAGCGATCAACCACTAACTGTCGATAGATCTGCACTGTGTGACAAAATTAAGCATTTGAAAGGAGGAGAAAGAGAGCATATAGAAGAATTATTGTGGGAATTTAAGGATTTGTTTTTTTCGCAAGGGCCATTGTCAGCAACTCAATTAGTTCAACAAAGGATACCAACAGCGAATGAAGCACCTGTTTACCGTAAACCATACGGAATACTGAGGTATTTGCAGCCAATTGTGGAGGATTTCATTGATCAGCAACTTGCGGACGATATTATAGAGCATAGTAATAGTTGCTGGGGAGCGGGCATTGCCATTGCGCCTAAAAAAATCTGTGGATGGAACTAAGAAATACAGGTTATGTTGTGACTATGATACCTCAATAATAACACAGTAATGGACACATACCCCATTTCAAACTTATTAGAGACTTTGGATCACATAGGACAGTGCCAGTACTTTTCTACGATGGATTTGAGAAGTGGTTATCATCAGTTAGAGGCGGCTCGAGAGGATCATCCAAAAACTGCATTCTCTACTCCTGAGGCCATTACCAGTACATCAGAATGCCATTCGGTTTAAAAAATGCTCCGGCAATGTTTCAGAGGTTGCTAGACAACGTCATCAGGGGTTTGAAACAATGGAATTGTCATGTCTATTTGGATAAAATTATAGTGTTTTGAAGTAGTATGGAGCAACATAGACAGCGGTTAAGGGAAGTCTTTAAGGGTTATGAGCAGCCCGTTTGACACTGAGCCCGGAGAAGTGTCATTTTGCATTAGAAGAAGTACAATATTTGGGTCATACTATCAGTAAGGATGGAGTGCAAAAAGATCCGAGATTGGTACAGGCTGTAAGGTATTTTCGGGAACTGAAAAAATTTAAGGAAGTGCAGTCATTCATCGGAATTTGCAATTTCTATCGAACGTTCGTGAAGGGTTTTGCAGATTTAGCACAGCCATTGATGCGATTATTACGGAAGCATGTGAAACTTGAGTGGACAGAAGAGTGTCAGAAAGTGTTTGACAAACTGAGAGAAGTGTTAACATCAAGTCCGGTTCTTGTGTTCCCAGATTTTGAAAAGGAGTTTATACTAGCACGCGATGCATCTAATCAAGCATTAGGGTGTGTTCTTAGTCAGGAAACTGATGGGAAAGAACATCCTGTAGCCTATGCGTCCAGGCAGTTGAATGCAGCAGAGAGGAATTACTCAACAACAGAGAGGGAGATGCTGAGTGTAATCTATGGAATCACAGATTTTAAATGTTAATTTACATGGAAGAAGATTTCGGGTAGTGACAGATCATGCTGCATTGAAGTGGTGGTAGGGGTTGAAGGATCCATCCACTAGACTCGCTAGGTGGGCTGTGAGGCGTAGTGAATTCAACTGCAAGGTGGTGCACAAGCCTGGGAAGAAGCACGGTAACGCGGATGCACAGTACGGGAACTGAGAGGTTTGCTACTGAATTGTGGTGCATCTCCAAACTACACGCAGGTGCTACCGATCCACATCCCTCAGGGTCCATTCACGTCTAACCACCCCAACATTTAATCATCGTTATTCTTTTCCACCCACCAGAGAAAAATTCCGAACTATAAAAGCTCCACTAACTTCATCCGATAGAGAATTCGATAAGATTTTTACTGCATCTCTCTCCTCCCATACATTGGAAACAAATACTGCATGCATGCTGGCATCGAACACATGTGATGATCCTATTAAATATACAGGTACTGATCCACTATGCAGACAAGTTTAAAGTTTTATCACCTGTACTGTACGAGGATGACCATATCCCATAGACTATACTGTAAGATGCAAGAGACACTCCCTGTGAGCCTGTGTCATATGAAAGATTGTTTTTTTTTTTCTGCTGTAACACACCTTTTACACTGCCATACATTATTTTTTCCACCACAACTTCGAGGTCTGTGTCAGGTTCTAAACTGTTATTAACAGGTTCTGATCCATTTCTTCTTGTAGAAAACTAGATGTAGCACAGTGTAAATCATGTTGTTACTGCAGCTACCATAACATGCCACACACACTGGATAATTTTAAATAAAAGACAGTTACAACATGAGGAAAGTGGAAGAGTTTGGCGACGTTGTGGAGAGTTTCCAAACTGCTGTCCAAAAGTGTTTGACGACCTCAACATTTAAACTCATATGTCATAGTGACAGAACAGCTTATAGCCATGCATTCCGTTTTGACTGATTCCTCACATTGCAGTCATGCAAGCGATCACTGTTTCAGTGCTATCCAACCCCAGAAGGTGTTTTCCCTCCACCAAAACTCTTTCTCCAACTCAAACAAACAATGTTAGTCAGTCATTATGTGGTAACCAACAGTGTACAACTGGACAGATGAGGTGATTAGTGCAAACAATTTTAGCAATTTTACAGTAATTTCAACACCGAGCAATGCTGTGACAGCATTTTTCCTAATTTCAGTATCATAGCTAAACCAGCCACTCTCTACTTTGTGAGTATCATTGCAAATGTAGATAGATGACTGTGCAGTGGGTCCATTAATTGTTAGTTATCGAACACATACATCATCAAAGTATACCAGACAGGACTTTACATTTTTCTAACACCTCGAGCATAGTGCTTAATTTACGACATATCTCAATGCTGATGGGGGTCACAGAGCATTCTCGCAGTCTTAGGGTAAAATTAGGGACTGAAATACCATTCACACTGTCAATGACCAACCCGCGCTGCAGCACCATACCAATTTAATCTGCAAGCAACCAGAAGTAGACCGCTACATTCCACATCTTGTGAATGGATGGAGCTACCCGAGTCCTCGCCCATACAAGTATGCAAGATTTCTGCAGATGCACAGATGTCAAGGAGGTTAGTACTGCTTATCGGTGTATAGTAACGGATTTGAAAGTGTTGTGATGTAATAGCAGACGGTTAAGAACAAGAAATGGGTGATTTTTATATATTGATGAAGCTCCAGACAGATGGAGTTCAAAGCATTCTACATCAACCAACTACGCTATCAACTCTAAAGTGTTGTTCTAGAGTCTAGGATAAGTACCTGGAGCGTATTGGTAAGAAAGAATATAAACAAACGCACTCCGAAGGCTACAATGTTCTGCACTTAAAACAGGCTAAAATTTTAGATCGCTTGAGATTCCGACATGTGAACAAGCATGCAACAGCAAGTGGTATCCGAGAAAACATTGACATGGAAGCGAATGGAACCAGGGAAACAGTAACTTTTTTTCATGGTGGCAGCATTCTACTGCATGTCTATTGAGGTAACAGTGATACACACAAGCTGCTTACTGTATTTGACACTTTTCAGGAAGACAGAGAACGATCTGCCTCTAAACTTAACTGCATCTGCATTAAAGGATGACAGAGTGGATGGGTTGGTTGAGGTGGAGGTGTAACAAGGTATGATTTAGTGGGAGACTGATGATGCATGCGAACGAGCAAGAGCAAGAGCGAGAGTGAGCGAGCGAGAGGAGAGAGAGAGAGAGAGAGAGAGAGAGACAGAGAGAGAGAGAGAGAGAGAGAGAGAGAGGTTGCTGCAGGTCATTTGACCTTTTTTTTCCTGATGTTCCATCAGGATGCATCGGTTGTATGACATAGCCTGCATTAGACTCTTATACAACCGCTTGTTCTGTGTGGGTCTTAGAGCAGTGTCTACTTGCGATTATTAATAGTAAACTCCTCAGTCATCAGAGGACTTCCATCTCACGTGTGATGAAACATGACAACAGGACTTCCATCTCACGTGTGATGAAACATGACACATTCCTCTAAAGGAACGAAGATTTATGCGATGTACTCCATTCATGTCTTAAGTATAAAATTGATACTTCAGTTTCATAACAAGTTAGCGATAGGTGTTTGTGAGACACTGCAATCCCCTGTGTATACATCTGCTTGACAGATGTGCTGTTTACAAAGTTAGTGGTGGCATGACTTGTAATCTCGCATGTCTGACACCGCTGCTATGTGTTTATCTGTTTCATTGTAAGAGGTATTTTCCGTCACTAATGATCATTTTATATGGAACTGATGTGGGCATAGTATAATTTCTGAACCATGATCGGATGTGGACAGTGGATACTATACATCTCTCGAAAGCTATGTTGTGCATGTATCACACAGAGCCACTGTTTTAAGGAGATAGTTTTCTCATTTTATGGTTCGGTACCCTAGTGTATTGTAGAGAAACCTGCAAGAAGGATGAATGTAATGCACTGGAAATATATTTCTTACATTGGAATATTAACAACACTGCATTCCACATGACTGATAGGACAAACTCAAGCGATGTAACATTATAGCCCGTTTTAAGTGCGGAAAGTTGTAGCCTTAGGAGTGCGTTTGTTTGTGTTCTCTCTTAGCAATACCTTCCAGGTACTGGTCCTAGACTCTAGAACAATACTTTAGAGCTGATAGCATAGTTTACTGATGTAAAATTCTTCGAACTCCATCTGTCTGGAGCTTCATCAATACATAAAAATCACTCATTTCTTGTTCTTCTTAACCGTCTGCTATTACATCACAACACTTTCAAATCTGTTACTACACACCGATAAGCAGTGCTAACCTCTTTGACATCTGTGCATCTGCAGAAATCTTGTGTACTTGTATGGGCGAGGACTTGGGTAGCTCCATTCACTCATGAGACGTGGAATGTAGTGGTCTACTTCTGGTCAGTTGCTGATTAAATTGTTAACGGTGCTGCAGGGCAGGTTAGTCAATGACAGTGTGAATGGTCTTTCAGTCTCTAATTTTACCCTATGACTGCGAGAATGCTCTGTGACCCCATCACTATTGAGATAGATCAAATTAAGCACTATGCTCGGAGGTGTTAGAAAAATGTAGAGCACTGTCTGGTATACTTTGATGATGTATTTGTTCAACAATTAACAATGAATGGATGCACTGCACAGTCACCTACTACATTTGCAATGATACTCGCAAAGTAGAGTGTGGCTGGTTTAGCTATGATACTGAAATTAGGAAAAATGCTGTCGCAGCATTGCCTGGTGTTGAAATTACTGTAAAATTGCTAAAATTGTTTGCACTAATCACCTCATCTGTCCAGTGGTACACTGTTGGTTACCACATAATGATTAACTAACATCGCTTGTTTGAGTTGAAGAAAGAGTTTTGGTGGAGGGACAACACCTTCTGGGGATGAATAGCACTGAAACAGTGATCACATACATGACTGCAATGTGAGGAATTAGTCAAATCGGAATGCAAGGCCATCAGCTATTCTGTCACTATGACAGATGAGTTTAAATGTTGAGATCGTCAATCACTTTTGGACAGCAGTTTGGAAACTCTCCACAATGCCACCAAACTCTTCCAGTTTCCTTATGTTGTAAGTGTATTTTATTTAAAATCATCCAGTGTGTGTTCTGTGTTATGGTAGCCGCAGTAACAACATGATTTACACTGTGCGACATTTAGTTTTCTACGAGAAGAAATGGATCAGAAAGTGTTAATGACAATTTAGAACCTGGCACAGACCTCTAAGTCATGGTGGAAAAATAATGTATGGCAGTGTAAAAAGTGCAGAAAAAAAAAAAAAAATATTTCAAATGACAAAAGCTCACAGGGAATCTCTCCTGCATATTACAGTATAGTCTGTGGGATTTGGTCATCCTAGTACAGTACAGATGATGAAACTTTAAACTGGTCTGTGCAGTGGATCAATATCTGTATATTTAATAAGATCTTCACATGTTCAATGCTGACACACATGCAGTAATTGTTTTGCATGTATGGGAGGAAAGAGATGCAGTAAAAATCTTATCGAGTTCTCTATCGGATGAAGTTAGTGGAGCTTTTATAGTTAGTAATTTTTCTCTGGTGGATGGAACAGAATAACGATGATAGAATGTTGGGGTGTTAGACGTGAATGGGCTCTGAGGGATGTTGATCTGTAGGACCTTCTTGTAGTTTGGAGAATCACCACAATGCAGTAGCAAAATCCACGTCCTTCCCCCAGTTCCTCTACTGTCTTTTATACTACCTCATGTTGCAGGAGTAGGCTTCGCTTCTGTGGAATGGTCAAAATACAGTTCCGTTGCAGTAACTCAGCTTCGCCTGTTTCTATACAGGTCGCAGAAGGTGGTAGATAGAGCTTTTTCCGACTTCTACTCAGTTCCGACTTACATTGGAATAATCACATGACCAAAGCTACAGGGACAGTAGTGCAGAGTCTGAGGGGTAGTTGCAAGATGCATAAGGGCTACCTAAAACCATCTTGGAATTTTACTGTAGCACATAGGTTCGAGAAAGGTTGCACGTTTCAAGATATGAGAGTGCAAGAAATATGAGTCACTAGTGACTGTAATTATCAAAGGAGTTCTCTATAGGATCCAATGCAGGTATGTGGTTGAATGGAAAGACTTGATTCCAAATCATAGACATCATTTCTACCGAAAGTGTAGCACTAGAGGTCTAGAAAGCTAGTGCACATTTCTTATGACCTCAATCATCACACCATCTACTACTGTTTATGATTCTTCTCAATTTAGCATCGCCTATAGCTCAGTGGATATATCACAGAACCTCAGACATGACATCGAGACAGCTTGCGTTAAAAATAGAGAATTACCCCACATCCATTGCCATAGACCTTCCCCAATCCCCCAGGTACACAATCCAATGTGTGATGCAACCCATGCTGAGGAGTGCACAACACATGAGAAGATTTCTCCTGAATGGAGCCTCAGGGATACCAAGCGACCTACCTGAATAATTGGCCTTGTACGATGTGAGGGCTCCATAGTGTCGAGCTAATAAATCCTAATTCATGTGCAACCTAAGTGGAGAACAAAAATAGACTTGATGAGACCTCAAACACCTATGCATCAGAATTGGCACCAATGGAAGTTGTTCATGCAATGGGATCAGGCAATAGAACAGTCAGAGAAGCGGAAATCATCACAGAGAAGTTGTACCAGGTCAGGATCAAATCTTTGTCATGGGTTCAGAGGAGAAAGCTCCTCTAAGAACAAAAAGAAAACTAAGGCAAAGAATGGCTTCCTAAACATAAATGGTAGGAATAAAAAGGTATCAAAACTAAAAAAAATAAAATTGCAACTGGTGGAGCTTGTTCAGATGTCTCTCTTGGAGAAGATTTTCAGGGGGAGGGGGACAACAGTCTAGGTCGCAAATTTAGGAGGATCAATCTGGTCAAAGTTGTCCTAATCTTTGTCTGTAAGGGGAACAGTGACTCAGCTGAAGGAGATGGTTTCTACAATATCTCCATGGGAGTAGGTGAAGCTGCTGGTCAAGATCGGCTGCTTCGGGATGGTGCTGGGTCAGGGATTGGTTTGGTTCCTGTTGACACTATTTGTAGGTGGGGCTTTACTTCTCATGGCCTGCATCTCTATAGAATAGAGAAGGATATACTGGCTAGGTTGATAGCAAATTCTTTAAGGGGGGACACTGCAACTCATGGAAGTAGTTCTTTTTTAGGTTAAGCTCATTATCTACACATTCAAATTGCAACAAGATGTATCTGAAAATGTTAAGCATAATACTTGCGAAGAAAAAAAAAAGTACCGGTAAACTTACTACATCAAAATATCAGAGGTTTAAAAAACAAAATTAATGAATTTCAGATCTGTTTAGATGAGCTACAGTCTACAAATCCTGTTGATATTATTTGTATTTCTGAACATCATTTAGGTAGTGAAATTGAAATGCTTAATATGGAAGGGTATACCTTAGCTTCAAAGTATTGTAGAAAAGAGATGGAGAAAGGAGGAGTTGCCACTTACATTAGAAAGGGTTACAATTATACAAACATTGACATTCTTAAATACTGTAGTCACCAGCATTTTGAAGCATGTGCCACACAAGTAGAAACACACAAAAGAAAAATAATTATAGTCACAATATACAGGGCTCCAACTGGTAATTTCCAAATATTCACTACACAGCTTGATGCAGTACTAAATTTCTTAACTTCTAAAAATAATGAACTCATACTAAGTGGAGATTTTAATTTAAATTTTCTGGAGGATAGTTACTCAAGATCTATACTAGAGTCTCTTACCACTTCTTGTAATTCATTCCCTCAGTACAGTTCCCAACCAGAGTTATGGGTACCAGCAGCACTGCTATTGATAACATTTTCACAGATACTACCCCAAGGCAAATTGTAGTATAAATCCAATATTTAATGGCCTTTCAGATCATGATGCTCAGTTGCTTACATTTAATACAGTGGGGTCTGATTCAACTAATAACGGGAAGTGGGAAATTATATGAATAATAAATGAAACAGGAATTGAAGGTATAAAAAACTGTTCGAGGAATACAGCCTGGAAAGATGTATACAAATCACCTGGGATAAATGAAAAATGTAACTGTTTCTCTAATATGGTCATATGTCACATTGCTGCCCTAAGAAAGTAATCAAAGCAAATAGATTAAATGTTTCAAAACCTTGGATTACAAATGGAATAAAAGTATCTTGCAAAACAAAAAGAAGACTGTACTTAATGTCAAGGGAAAACGATGACTACAGAGCTAAATCACATTACAGATTATACTGTAAAATATTAAACAATGTAATCAGAACCTCAAAATGTATTTATTTTCAAGAAAAAATAAATGCCTCTAATAAGAAGATAAAAACTATATGGAATATAGTAAAAAGTGAAACAGGAAAAACTAATCAGCAAATGATAAAGTTATGTTAAAAGTATATAATGAGTTGATTAGAGATACCTCCAAAATTGCAGACACTTTCAACAACTTTTTCCTTTCAGTAGCAGACAACTTAGGTTTGCATAGTTCCTCAGAAGACAGCTTAAAATTTTTTAAAAATGTATTTCCGTGGAAGATTGACAAAATTCAACTATATCCTACCTCACCGAAAGAGATTTATAATATTATTAGCTCTCTTAAAAATAAATGTTGCAGTGGTTATGATGAAATCAGCACTACCATAATTAAATGTTGCCCCTCAGAACTTTGTGACATATTGAGTTACTTATGTAATGAATCCCTCCACAATGGTACTTTTCCAGATACACTTAAATGTGCTATTGTCAAACCATTACACAAAAAAAGGAGGCAAATCATCAGTGGAAAACTTCCATCCCATTTCATTATTGACAATAATTTTCAAACGTGTTTGAAAGAGTTATGTACAATAAACTTTATAAACACTTAGTACAGAAAAATATTCTCATTCGCAATCAGTTTGGTTTTCGGAAAGGACTATCAACTGATCAAGCTATATCCACTTTTACGGATGATATATTAGAATCAATAAATCAAAAGTTATTACCACTTGGAATATTCTGTGATCTAGCTAAAGCTTTTGATTGTGTTAAGCATGATATCCTTATCTCCCCCCCCCCCCCCCCCCTCAGTGATCACAGGCCCTGTATACCACGCACTGCATCAACAATCTGCTTCCACTGCCTTCTATCTCTCGAGCCTCTCTCCACCTTGCCGAAATTCCTAATGGTGCAATGTCCTTCTCTATGTCATCTTTCCACCTTGTACGAGGTCGGCCCAATGGTCTTGTTGCCTGGAGAGTTCCTTCAAATGCTTTCTTGGTTATTCTGTTGTTTTCTTTTCTGGCCACATGTACAGTCCATTGCAGTCTCCTACTTTTTAATTTCTGGATGATAGTGGGTTGCTTCATAAACTGATAAATTTAATTGTTCTTTCGAATTCTCCATACGCCATTCTCCAACACAGGTCCCCAGATTTTTCTCATTACTCTTCTTTCAAAAACATTCAGTTTTTCTCTTTCATTCTTTGTAAGCATCCAGCTTTCTGAATCGTACAGTACTATGGGGCAGATAATAGTGTTGTATATCTTCATCTTTGTGGTTATTGGCAAACCTTTACTTTTGAGTGGGTTGATTAGTGAGTACAGACATCTTGACCCTGAGGCTATTCTTTCATTTATATTCACTGATATGATATTTTTACTGTTGAAACGTGATTGAAGGTATTTAAACTGGAGAACTTTTCTGAATTTAGAATGTTGGTCAATTTCAAAGTAAGGATTTGGGTTTATGACTTGACCTATTTCCATATATTCAGTTTTCTCTTGCTTAATCAAAAGCCCGATTTTGCTGGCACTCTGCCCGAGACATCTGTACATGTCTTTCAGTTCTTCTTCAGTTTCACTCATCAACACTATATCATCTGCATAAGCTAGATGTGTTCGAATCGGAGACCATTGTATAGATGTAAATTACTCTCCCAAACTACTTTCTCTAATGCAAAGTTGAAGGGGACGCATGAAAGAGCGCCTCCCTGTCGTAAGCCTGTTTTAATTGGAAAGGCGGGGGATATGGATTCTCTGAACTTCACTGCTGCCTGGGAGCCATGCACAGTAGTATCATCCTAATGATTTTTCTGGTTATACTAAATTCTCGTAAGGTGTTGTAGACGCTACTTCTGTGGATGCTGTCGTAGGCTCGCTGGAAGTCAATGAAGAGAGAGTGGATGTTTTTGTTAAATTCCCAGTATTTCTCAAAGATCTGTCGTATAGTAAACAAATTATCAGTTGTGGAGCGGTTTGTTCGAAATCCAGCCTGGTAATCTTGAATAATGTTTTTCGCATAAGGTTTAAGTTTTTCCAGAATGGTCGTCGACAGGATTTTGTATGTTATGTTCAGCAAACTGATTCCTCTGTAATTTCCACATTCCATTCTGTTTCCTTTCTTGCGTATGGGAAAAATTATTGCAGTTTTCTAATCTTCAGGCAGCGTTTCAGATTTCCAGATCATTGTGATAAGGTTATAAATTTCTTTGTGTAGTTTGCTTCTGCCCTCTTTTAACATCTCTGCTGATATATGGTCCTCGCCTGCTGCCTTGTTCGTTTTTGAGGTTTTGAATGGTGTGGATCACTTCCTGTTCTGTCATTCCACATTCGTCATTATTAATGCTGTCACTCTCAGATTATTGTGTAATTAAAGGTTATGTGTGGAACAGTGCAGTTTAACATTTCTGAGAAATACTCTTTCCATCTTTCTAGGATACCTTCCAGCTGTGTTAGCAGATTTTGACGTTTATCTTTTATGAAAAGGTTTTCACTTTGATAACCTCCCTTACTTTCCTTTGTATACTGAAACAACTTCTTTGAGTTTCCATTCCTGCTTTCCACTTTTATAGATTCTAGGACTCCAGTTAGATATTTCCTCTTCTCTTTTTGCAGAACTCTTGCTGTTTCTCTTCTAACCACATTGAACGTCTCCCTCCTGTCCTCACTCTCCTTATTATGCAGAGATAGCATCCTGGCTTCTTTCCTCCTTCCTACGGCTCTCTGACACTTTTCGTTGAACCATTTCTGTTTCTTCGTTTTCTTTTTCTTGCCCAGTGTTTTTTCTGCTGCATCTGTTACTACAGTCTTTAATTTTTCCCAAGCCTTCTCGACATTATTTTCCTCCTTATACAAAAGTTAAAATATTATGGGATAACAGGAGTAGCAGGCTCATGGTTCTCATCCTATCTTTTTAATAGAAAACAGTGTGTGTGTGTATCAGGCTGTGATTTCACTGAGCAATCAGCTAATAAAATATTTGTAAGTGTCAATGGTTGGTTCACAGCAAATGTATTGTCACTAAATTTTGACAAGACCCAGTACATACAGTTAAGTACCTCACAAAGAATACCTGACCCTTTAAGTATAATTTATTCAAACAATGAAATTAAAGCTGGAGACAGTGTCAAACTTTTAGGGCTACAAATTGACCACAACCTAAATTGGAAAACTCACACTCTAGACTTAAAGAAATGCCTTAGTTCAGCTACATTTGCAGTATGCATGATAGCAGAAATAGGTGATTTAAAAATGAAGAAGCTAGTTTATTCTGCCTACTTCCATTCACAAATGAGTTATGGAATCATCTTTTGGGGAAACTCCTCTCACAAAGAGAACATTTTCAAAATTCAGAAACGAGTCATTAGAATTATATCTGAGACGATCATTGTGCACAGACCTCTTTAAGAAACTTGGTATTCTAAATACTACTTCTCAGTACATATACTATTGATGTCCTTTGTCATTTCCATCATGTGTCTTTTTACACAAAATAGTGCAAAACATGATTATAATATCAAAACCAAAAACAATCTTTATAAGGACCATAAAAGCTTAACATTAGTACAAAAAGGAGTCAAATATATAGGTACTCATATATTCAATAACTTACCAGAGCATATCAAAGATCTTGTAAGTGATAATGATTGGTTTCAGAGAGAATTAAAGAAGTTCCTGTTGGCCAACTCCTTCTACTCCATCGATGAAAATCTTCACAAGCAGTATAGCTCATAACTCTCTCTACATTAGAATTGTACAATATCCCTGTATCTGAGTAAAAAGAAAAAAAACACACACCTTTGACTCTTTCCACATCCCAGAGACTCCTCTGCAAGGGATCCATGGAAAACGATAAACGTAATGTAATAGCAGCTGAGCTCTTTAAGACTACAAAGATATGAATTTGGGTACTGGAACATCTAGAAGTTCCACCCAGAACTTGGGTGACTTTTCTGAACTGTACCCCTTTGCCAGAACTCTCCTTCAACTCAGTTGCCAGAAGGAGGAGCCACTGACTCTGAAAGTTTTTAAAGGTTAAACCTTCTTGTGTGTTTGATATGCGTGTTGTTCTGCTGCTGCTTAGTAAGTAGATTTTTTATCCATCCATTTTCATTATATTATCAGTATCTTCTTTGTTAAAACTTACCAAGCTATCCAGAACTTTATAAGCCTTCCACACTGATTTTTGTGTTCTGCTGCTGCTGACTTGGTATTTGTCTCAGCTGTATATGAAACACGATATCTACACACATCACCATGTCACACCAATGCTACTGTGATGGAGCACCATGATAAACACTTGGCATAATTTCTCCTACTCTATCACACACTGCTGAATCAATGATTGGAGGACCATGTGCCATTCTCCCATCTTCTAATTTCTTATCCCAAGTTTTCATAATTATTTGAATTTCTTCTCCTTCTTCTTCTTTCCCCACCAGCATCAACTGTCTGGTGAGCCCTCTTCAAAACTGTGGAACATCTCCTTATTTTGCCTAAGAGTAACTGGAGTGTTTTTTTGGGCAGTCCATACTGCTTATTAACACATTATGCATCTCTTCTAGTCCCACAGAGTTGTGATATCCATTCTGTACATGACTGCTTCTACTACTAAGTACACACTATATCCAATATTGCACTGTCACAGCTAGATACAAAGGGATGATTTGCAGTCATGCAACTGGCTGGGATTTTCCAACCAGAAATTACTGTCCAGAACATTGTTATCACATGTCACCCTCTTCTCAAATACACTAGGGTGATCACACAACTTGATGAGCTGTACGATTTTACACAGAGCAACTCAGTAACTCCACTGCATGTTATCATACATCAGACTGCATATTCTCACTTTATCTCCTTACTGTGCAAACACCGTGGTGATAATTGAGCCATTATCATATTTGTTTTCCTCTTTTCACTAATCATTTCATTTTATTCCTGATATTAACATCAAATGATTTTATGTCTCTAAATGACATTACATTTTGTAAGTGTTACTAAATCCAGCCTAGATACTAATACAACTTTATGACAGTAATCAAAATACACTCCTGGAAATTGAAATAAGAACACCATGAATTCATTGTCCCAGGAAGGGGAAACTTTATTGACACATTCCTGGGGTCAGATACATCACATGATCACACTGACAGAACCACAGGCACATACACACAGGCAACAGAGCATGCACAATGTCGGCACTAGTACAGTGTATATCCACCTTTCGCAGCAATGCAGGCTGCTATTCTCCCATGGAGACGATCGTAGAGATGCTGGATGTAGTCCTGTGGAACGGCTTGCCATGCCATTTCCACCTGGCGCCTCAGTTGGACCAGCGTTCGTGCTGGACGTGCAGACCGCGTGAGACGACGCTTCATCCAGTCCCAAACATGCTCAATGGGGAACAGATCCGGAGATCTTGCTGGCCAGGGTAGTTGACTTACACCTTTTAGAGCACATTGGGTGGCACAGAATACATGCAGACGTGCATTGTCCTGTTGGAACAGCAAGTTCCCTTGCCGGTCTAGGAATGGTAGAACGATGGGTTCGATGATGGTTTGGATGTACCGTGCACTATTCAGTGTCCCCTCGACGATCACCAGTGGTGTACGGCCAGTGTAGGAGATCGCTCCCCACACCATGATGCCGGGTGTTGGCCCTGTGTGCCTCGGTCGTATGCAGTCCTGATTGTGGCGCTCACCTGCACGGCGCCAAACACGCATACGACCATCATTGGCACCAAGGCAGAAGCGACTTTCATCGCTGAAGACGACACGTCTCCATTCGTCCCTCCATTCACGCCTGTCGCGACACCACTGGAGGCGGGCTGCACGATGTTGGGGCGTGAGCGGAAGACGGCCTAACGGTGTGCGAGACCGTAGCCCAGCTTCATGGAGACGGTTGCGAATCGTCCTCGCCGATACCCCAGGAGCAACAGTGTCCCTAATTTGCTGGGAAGTGGTGGTGCGGTCCCCTACGCCACTGCGTAGGATCCTACGGTCTTGGCGTGCATCTGTGCATCGCTGCGGTCCGGTCCCAGGTCGACGGGCACGTGCACCTTCCGCCGACCACTGGCGACAACATCGATGTACTGTGGAGACCTCACGCCCCACGTGTTGAGCAATTCGGCGGTACGTCCACCCAGCCTCCCGCATGCCCACTATACGCCCTCGCTCAAAGTCCGTCAACAGCACATACGGTTCACGTCCACGCTGTCGCGGCATGCTACTAGTGTTAAAGACTGCGATGGAGCTCCGTATGCCACGGCAAACTGGCTGACACTGACGGCGGCGGTGCACAAATGTTGCGCAGCTAGCGCCATTCGACAGCCAACACCGCGGTTCCTGGTGTGTGCGCTGTGCCGTGCGTGTGATCATTGCTTGTACAGCCCTCTCGCAGTGTCCGGAGCAAGTATGGTGGGTCTGACACACCGGTGTCAATGTGTTCTTTTTTCCATTTCCAGGAGTGTATAAAGGAGAAACATTACTTTTAAAGGATGTCACCAGTATTCTAGTTAGACCTGAAAACAATATTTTTATTATTATTTTTTTCATAAAATGAGAAGTTTATGAAACTAACTAGCTCCCTTTAATTGAGAGAGCTGTTTGTGATTCAAAAATAGTTTTGCATGTTAAAATAATTTTGTCCCAAATGGTAGCTGATACATACATAGTGCTTAGGTCAATACAACCCTAAACAAATTCCTTTTATTTTACAGTCAGACATTAGTATAACTTGTGGAATTTACTGCCATGTTATACCTTTATACTGTCAAGAATATAATTCCACATAATAATGCATGTATTATCAACAGTTGACTTGTTTTGCATTACTGCTCATGTGTAACTCCACTGGCAGCAAGGTCTGTGGGTTGCTTGCCTGCTTTGGCGTTTTAGCTTAAATCGTGAATACACGACATGACAAGCAAGTCACTAACTGTTGCTGAGGTATGTAAATGCTTCTGATACTAAAGACTCCATTCCTGGCAGTGGGGAGTAATGGTTCCAAAAATGATATTTCTGACGACACTTTCAATCAATGTTCAGTCAGACTGTGCAAGCCATTCCATCAAAAAGTCAGACAACATACTTAAAAACATTTCCATAATAACAAAACATGAAGAACCAAAGTAAAATGTTCATTTGAAGAAATCTTTTAAGCAAAAGATAAAAATGAAATTATTGAGATGACAAACATTGAAGAAGAGATCAAGCATATTTCAGGTTCTAGATTCTTGTTGGTGTATGTCAGTCATATAGCATGTCTACGAAAAGATTGTGCTGGTTACCATAGTCATGTGAGCACATGATGAGTATGTGCACCCAATACTACTCTAGAAATGAATAAGAAGTACCCTCTACTGGGCAGTATACATCAATATAATTATATAACAACATGATATATTTTCTGTGTGTCATACATACTTATATATTACATGAGAAATAAACAAAAATTGTGGCGAGAATGTAACCAGAAAACAGATATCACAAATGAAATACTGAAATCATTAACCACCAACTTCAGTTAGGTGATTCTGTATCAAGTGGTTAAGTCAAACTATAGGGTTTTTTGCATGCTTTCATGTTAGATGTGTTCATACCCTTAGGTTGTCCATATTTGAATCTTGATACTGTATTTAACAGCATTGCTGTATGGTAAAATGCAATACCCATTTTGAGTAATGCAATAAAAATAATAATATTGCTGTAGTAGAACTTGATACTCTCCTATCCACAGAAACATTCACTAGTATCACATTTTACAGTAGAAAGAAGGAAGGAAGATTAGGGTTTAACATACCATTGACATTAAGGTCATTGGAGACTAAGCACAAGCTCTAAATGACTCAAGGATGGGAAAGAAAAATCAGCTGTGCTCATTCAAAGGAATCACTTGCGTGTACGGACTTAGGAAATAAAATTAGTAAGAACAAGTATTTCTTGCCTGAAAGCATCTCATCTCATACCATTAGTAAGTCCAACAAATAATTCAAATACTTTTCTCAGAAGAATATTAAAATAATTTTAAAATATGGGAAAAAACCAAATATCCACCTTTGTCATTTATAACAAGCGCACAGCAAAAATTTAGAGAGAGATCATTACACAATATTTCCTAGTCTATTTTCTCATATTCAACGAATATCATAATAGGGCTGCAGTTGTTGTGTACGGTACTATCTAGCTGTGTATGGTTCTTGATTTCATTCTTCATAAAGCTGTTATTAACAACTTGAGTCATGAATTTTTTACTTAAAATCTATACATGTGTCTAAAAATTACAAGTAGCATTAATATCTCACTAACTGTTATGGAGCTGATATCAAAAAGGAGATGCTAAAATGTTATACGACTACTTCAGTGTCTCCCTTGTGGGTTGGCCTCATGAATGCAATGTAGCATGTACAGAAGATTCATTGGTTCTTTCACTTGTGTCCCATAATTTCATACAAGTTATAAACACATTATCATAGTTTCAAAACTAAGTAATATATTTTCCAATTTATTTAACAGTACAATATATCGACTTGATTACTTCCATTGTATAAAAAAATGATGTAATGTTGGTCCCATTCAGATAACTATATTATTAGCTGAATGATGTGACAACTATTTAATATAATTAAATACAATTTCAATATTTTAAAAAAGGTATATGTACAAGGCAACTGGTTAAACCTGCTGAAATAATGTAGTTAAATGTGAAGCAATGTCCCCTCCCCTCCCCCTGTCAAAACACACACACACACACACACACACACTCACACACACACACACACACACACACCCTTGATAAACAAGATCCAAACTATTAACTTTTATAGAATTTTCAGTAATTAACAATTACTTCCCTGTAACATTATTCTAGCTACCAAATACAGCTATTCCAGTTTCAGAGAAAATAACATTACTGTATTTTGTGACATTATACACACAAAGAAGTTGGGGGAAGGCAAGCAGAAGTAGTTCACTTTAACTAGCTCCCTGTAATACATTGAAGCAAACACTGCATACTCTGACTGGTTTGTTCAGTGCAAACTTCAGGATAGGTACATCTCTGTCTGAGCATTTGCTGCACAGGATTCGGCCACAGTGACGGCTGAAACATAGGCATATAATCAAAAACATTAAATAAGGAAGCAGGTAAACAGAAATTTGAGAAATGACAATTTTATAAACAACATTGTACTGTTTGCATTAAATGAATAAAATGTTCCACTGTACCAAAGACACAAGTTACTGAAACAGAACATGTAAAATGTTGAGTAGCAAAAATGTAAATTTTTGTTACATACTTTTCCATTTTAACTAGGACTTGTTTAGTAACTTCTTTCTCTAAAAATTTGTCATTTGCCCCTCCCAACCCTCCTCTTTCCCCTTATGTATCTTCATTTCATCACCTATCTATCTGATACTCTGATGTATATGATATATATGTGTATATAATTATCACCACCACTAACACAACCTTCAATTTCTAATTACATCTTCCTTCATTCATTTCCATCTGAATCTGAGCTCTTTTCATCAGTCAAATCTATTATTCTGCCTACCATGAACATTTTCAAATTTTATACACTACCAATTTTTATTTTGTGCCTCGTATACCCTTCACATATTTCTTTTATCTCTGTGATACCTATACAACTTTTGTGAAGGTGAAGCATCTGTGTTATGTGAGGTTCTTTGGAATACTGTATCACAGTTTTGTTTGTTTATTTTATTTGTTTATTTGCACTTTGCTGTATGGCATAAAGTTACTGTTTCCTTACAGATCCAGTGTGTTGAACATTGTTTGTAGCTGTAATTGGTTTGATGTGACCTAGCTTCATTCTCACTAAATCCTCAAAGCGCAGTATGAAGCTACTCTTCATACCAGGGCTAATGCCCCTAAATGATGTGGCTATAATCAAATTTTCCTTTAATTGCACATTGAAGTTACACTCAAATTTCTTACGAGACTATAACTTCAAGATTTACTGGTTATTATCCCATTTCATGCCGTGACTGTGTAAGAAATATGCTGACTTCCATGTACACTACTGGAAAGCATCTGGATGGGTTCTAACATATATTGTTATATAGTTGGCATATCACCATCTTTGACTATGATGGCAAAAGTAAGCTTTTTATTCTACTTGGCAAATATAGCTCACCTAAAACTGCAGTATGACCAAACTCAATTTACTATTCATAAGCTTGTAATCCTGAATGACATACAAAGGATTGTTCACAATATTAAACTATCTTATGTATCAGTATAATGCAACTAAAAATTAAAATATAATTTTAAAGAATATTTATTTATTTATTTTTATTTTATGAAGAAGTGGGCTGTTTATAGATTTCTCTAAATTTAAGACCGTGCCAAAGTGTTTTTCTTTGTTTATTTTAGATCCGCTTCATACATTGACTGACGACTTCCCTGTCCTTATTCTACATTATTTGGTGAGGTTTTTGTTGTCAAGTTGGAACTTGACAACCCATCTCCCTGTTTCTCATTATGCCTCATGTGTTTCCTAATCCTACTTACTATAACAAGCAAAATTTAAAACAATCCTAGTTAAAATAATGTCACCTTTTCCATACTGGCTATGTAATTTTTTCTTTAATTCTGTATAAATATCCATTCTTTCTCTGTATTTAACAGTTCAAAATATTTTTGAGTTATTCCTTTTCCAGGATTTGCCAATCATTTCAGTTGTTCAGCATGAAAAATAACTAGGAAGTTGCAAATCATGATCCATGCAATTCCTTCAATGTTAATGAAATGAGTCTGCTAATGTCTATAGATTCTTTAATGACACAATCCCAGAACATAGACGTCTGGATCAGAATCTTAGTACGGTTGTAATCCACTCCATGTAATTTCAATAGACAATGTCCTGTGACAGCTGACTTGTTAGACTGCTGCAATCTGATGAACCATTGGTGTTCCTGGCAATGATCTTTGACAGTAGGCACTGTCCTCTTATACATGTCTTGCTACATTGGCAGTATATCTAATAAACTCTGGATTTATGTAGTCCTATGTCATCTTTGACACTACCAAGCTGTGTCCCTGTTTTATCTGGTGTTCAGCAGACCATCTTCCCTTAAAGTTTCCAGAGAATTTGTAGTATCTTTCTGAATAATGCTCCACAATCATCCTGAGATTCCTCTTCTATTCCCACCAGTTGTAAAGTGAGTGTAGTAGTACGGCTCTCCGAATTTTCCTCTTCTTGTAGCTATTCTTCCAGAACACCATCCTAGGTGTTCAAGTTCTTGGTTGAGACTTTCACTGTCTTGGAGGGCTTAAGTTCTATGTATCTATGTTTTAGTATGCCACTGCTATGCGCCATGTGGTGGCAACTGTCCACATGTAAATACAGATTGGTATCCATCTTCTTCTGTCACACACTGCGGCCCAACATACTGTCTGCTCTTCTTTTTATCAGGGGATCTAGAAAGTGGAGCACACTATCTACTTCAGCTTCCATGGTTAATTGATGTTTTGGTGTACAAAACTCAGATGTATAAGGAATTTATTCACAACTTGTCTCTTTCCCATGTCGCCATTTGATGAAGGTGTCTACATACTGGAAGAAACAGGTAGTTTTCCACTGGGCTTACTCCAGGGCTTCCTCCTTTAAGTATTCCTTAGACATGTTGGTGACAACATGTGAAAGTGAACTCCTCATGGCTACTCCTTCCATTTGCTTGCACTAGCCACCATTGGGATGTAAGTACAGGGTGACAATTACTGAACTATATGAAAAAATGTAAATTAAATACAAACTATGGTGTGCACACCCTTTATTCAACATGTAAATGTCACTACAGATATTCGGATTTAGGTTATGACATGTCTGATATGCCTGGTATCACTGGCGATGGTGAGGCGCTGACAAATAACCAAATTCTGTATGATTTGCTGAAGTGTCGGAACATTGATGATGTCAATGATCTCCTGAATGGCTGTTTTCAACTCAACAATGGTTTTGTGGTTATTACTGACACCTTGTCTTTAATACAGCCCCACAAAAAGGTGTCGCATGTGCTCAGATCTGGAGAATATGGTAGGCAATTGAGGCCCATGCCAGTGGCCTCTAGGTACCCCAGAGTTAGAATGCGGTCCCCAAAGTGCTCCTCCAGGACACTGAACACTCTTCTGCTGCCGGCCGGAGTGGCCGTGCGGTTCTGGGCGCTGCATTCTGGAGCCGAGCGACCGCTCTGGTCGCAGGTTCGAATCCTGCCTCGGGCATAGATGTGTGTGATGTCCTTAGGTTAGTTAGGTTTAAGTAGTTCTAAGTTCTAGGGGACTGATGACCTCAGAAGTTAAGTCGCATAGTGCTCAGAGCCATTTGAACCATTTGAACTCTTCTGCTTCAATGGGGTCGAGCTCTGTCTTGCATGAACCACATCTTGTCAAAATAAGGGTCACTTTGGATAATGGGGATGAAATCATCTTCCAAAACCTTCAAGTAACATTCGATAGTCACCGTGCCATCACGGAATATCGCACCGATATTCCATACAGCGCATACTAATTCCCATCATGCCTTACAGCCAATCGTGCAGTTTGACTGGCCTAATGCAAACTGTTCCGAAATTGTGATGATTTTATTTCATATAGTTCAATAATTGTCAACCTGTATAATGACATCAAGATGTGTCTCAGATAGCCCTGTGTCCCGCACAACTAGCAGAAACAGAAGAGGAACCTTACAAGGGTGGTGGCCACTGAATTTATTCCTGTTTGAGGCACATTATCCAGAGAGATAGGACAAACTTCTGGAAACACCACAGGCACTGCTTGGTAATGTGAAAGACAACCTCGGGCTACAGAAATCTGGGGTCTACCAGATACGCTGCCAATGTGGCAAGACATATGTAAGTTGAACAGAGCACTCTGTCTAAGATCATTGTCAAGAACACCAACAGCAATTGCAGCAGCCCAACAAGTCAGTGGTCATGGGGCATTGTCTATCGGAATTACAAGGAATGGATTATGACCTTACTAGATTCTGACCCAATGTCTATCTTCTGATGTGTGTCATTAAAGAATCCATCAAGATCTGAGTAAGGGAACCACTGATCGAACATGATTGTGGCTACATCCTTAGTAAAATCTGGGATACATAATTAGTCTGATTAAGAAGATGAGGCGATACCCCACAAAAGACTGATTTCACAGGCAGACAATGGAACAGCAGAGGTGACACCACCATGCATACCTGGGTGCAAATATTGTGCCCATTGGACACTGACACCAGGCTATTCACCCATGAACTGTTATGTCATGAAGTATGCCAGGAGAAGCTGAAGAAACATACATTGTTTATTGTAAACTCTTGCCTTCTCATAAATAAATGTTTCTTTTTCCTTCTTTGTACCTGTAATATCTTTAGTGATTTCCATACATATTTTTGTAATTAAATAATGGGAGTCTTTTCTTATGTCAGTATATTCTTAATTTTTTAGGATGATAATTATTTGCTTTATTATTTAATTTCTTTAGTGTTTGATAGAATACTGTCAAGTTTTTTTCCAGTTCTATTTAGTCCATGAGGACATTTTCTATTAGTTTTCTTGTGAAAGAATGTCTAAACAACAAATTTGCTAATACTTTACAGTAATTCTACTAATGTATGAGCTCTGTCATTTCTGATACTATATCCAAAGTTTTCTACTGAAAAATCATTTTTCAGTTTTTGTTCTTCTTTTCTATCAGATGTCACTATTATAATTGTTTTATAGGAGGATTAATTGTCATTTAGCACTTTTAGTGGCCCTTTGTACATGCCTTTTATCTGCTTATTAGAATGTGAGCATAGTGGCGACTACATTTTAATGTTTTCTTGGATTATCTTTTGCTTATTTTAAAAACAAAAGAAGCTGTTCTGTTACAATAATGCCTACACATGAAATTACCCTCTGCTCTGATCCTCCACTGTAAAACAATTGTTCTGATTTTAGTTCTATTTGATCTTTGTTTCTTCATCACACTTTTGAGAACCCTGCTACATGCCATTTGAATTTACTTATTTCTCTTCCTACTCCACCTACTTATCTTCCCATCCCTGAGATCTTCAACTGTAAGTGGTTATTATAGTCATCATCGTCTTCAGTTAAAAAATTGGTTTGTTGCAGCTTTCCACACTTTCCTGTACAAGGCTGCTTCCTGTCCATTTAATTGCTGCAGCCATCTAAACCCTCTTACAGCATTTGAACCTTGGTCTCCATCAACAATCCCCCCCCCCCCCCCCCATCTCCCCTTTTCCACTAACCACCATTACAAATTAGTCTATCCCTTCATGCTCCAGGATATGTAATATCAACTGACCCCTTCTTCTAGTCAAATTATCCCATGAATGTTTTGTCCCCCCCCCCAATTCAATCCAGTATCTCTTCATTAGTTCAATCGAATCTTCAAAATTCTCCAGTAACTTGTTATTTCATAAGCTCCTGTTTCCTTCCTGTTGGAACTGTTCATCATCTATATGTATCACAGACGATCACAGTAAGACTATTTGATCTGCAGTGTCCCCTTGAATTTAAAGTGATGACTGGTAGGACACACTGATTTACTGCTGCCCCGTACCAGTTGGATGATAATATGGACAATATGGCATTATGGACAAATGTACATATTTTTATGAAAAGAGACATGTAAATCATCACATGCACTGAATGAAACTATCAGTAATCCTGATTAAGAAGCTAAAGAACTGAACAAGAATGGTGATATACTTGTTTGAAATGTCAAGATCTGTATGCTGTTCATTCATTCATTTATTTATTCAATCAAACAATCCCCATCACAAAGCCTATACTCCTCATTTACCACATGCTGTGGAATGATCTCCATCTGTGATATCATGTCGCAACTGCAGTCCCACTATCAAAAATTAATGTTTTTCATTACACAGAAAAATTTTGTATCTTACAATGACCACCTTCAAAATTGGAATGGTAAAAATAAATCATCCACTGCCATCTTCGTTTGTAAAGTATACTAACAACAAATTATGACTAGTGCTAATCCACTTACACTGATAAATACCTATATTTACATCTACATGTCTACTCTGCAGGCAGGGGATTCATTGAACCACCTTCAGACTATTTCTTTACTGTTACACTCTCGAATACCGTACGGGAAAAATGAACACTTCAATATTTCCAGCAAAACTCTAATTCTTCTTATTTTATAATGATGGTTATCAACAAAATATTTTTGCATTTAGAGTGTTAATTTGGTGACTGAAATATTGTGAAAATATCTCACTGCAATGAAAAATGCCTTTGTTTTCATTATTACTGCCCCCGCCCCACATTAATGTATTTTGCCTTTGTCACTCTTTCCCCTATTTCGCAATAAATGAGCTGCCCTTCTATGACCTTTCTGAATATCCTCCATCAGTCCTATCCAGTACACATCTCATTTAGCAGAGCAATATTCCAGAAGAGGATGGATAAGTGTACTGTAGGCACTCTCCTTGGAACATATGTTGCATCTTTTAAGTGTTATGCCGATAAAACCCAGGCTTTGGCTCATCTTTGCAATGTTCTCCAGCAGAATACACAAGAGTGAGTGCAGCTGAGCGTAGAGTATTGGTGCCCGCAACCTGGCTGCTTAAGATAATACTGCAAAGTACATTTATTCTTGAGCCAAGTTTCTTAGACAACTTGATGCACTGTTGTTTGAATGTCAAGGACCTATCCAGAGTGATTCCTAGATATATTGGATTGTAGTTACGTGGCACTTTGATTCCATTGAAAGAGACATGTAGCTTCCTTTGGGCGTCTTTACTACTTAGGCAGAATGCAGTAACCTCAGTTTTATCGAAGTTTCACCATATCAAATGTCGGCACACTCTCACAGTGCATCAGGTCCTTACTTTGGAAGACTCGTGCGAGGACATCTGAATATTGGATTTTCATGGAGTGTGTGTCTGGCCTATCATGAATATACAGGTTAAACAGGATGGGGAGAGAACTGTTTTCTGAGGCAGGCCATTATTTATAGTTCCCCATCAGCTTGCTTATCCCTTCAGGAACAACTCAAAGTGCCTGTCAGAAGGCATGTTGTTAACTAGACAGCTTTTGGCACAGAATGATTTCAATGAACTTCAATGCCATCCCTCCCTCCACACAGTGTCATAAGTTGCTATAAAACCCACAAAAACTGCAGCCAATTTGAGACCTCGCTGAAATCCCGCTTCTACTACAGTTGTCAACAGTAAGGCCTGGCTGCAGCAGCTCCAATGTTTCCTAAAGCCCCCTTGTCTGACAAGGGTGATTTGATCAATGACCTCTTGAATGTGATTTAGAGTAAGTCTTTCTAGTAGTTTATAGATCATGCTGAACAGTGATACTGATCAGCAGCAAGAAGCATCAGTTCACTCTTTGTCTAGTTCTAGGATGGCAATTATTTTAGCCTGTTTGAAAAGCTTTGGTAATTTTCCAGTTCACAGAATCTCACTGAAAAATTCAGTGAGCCATAGTTTTGTTTTACGTCTGGCAACTTTACGAAACACATGATATATTCCATCAAAGCCAGAAACTTCATTTACATTTAACACATTCAAGGCTGTATCAAGTTCCTCAATGGGGATGTCACAGTAGTCTGGATGTGGTTCTACATGGACCCTGTTTATTTAAAATTCCTTTTTCATAGTTTGTGTGTATGTCTTGTCTGTTTTAGTGTTTGAAATCTTCATTAGTTTGGCTGCAACAGAATTGGCATTTACATGTGCAGCTGTACATGACAAACTTAGATCTGTACCAAGTTTTCTTATAAGGATGCAAGCATTCCAACTACATTGAGTCGAGTCCTGCTGTTGTTATTTTAGGCCACTTCTCTCTTCTGTTCTTATTAAGGTCTCTCAAAAGGTTATCAGCTGTTGGGTCATTGTGGGATACTTAATATTTCACATGTAACTCATCACATTCTTGAGACTATCTCCTTCTGAAACACACATAGAATATATTTCCTGGTATTAACCTCAATCACACTCACAAATCATCCATAATGTTTGCACACTCTTAGGCCTCTCTTAGTCCTTGGGAAGGAGACAGAAAATGGTAACACAGTCCTATTTCTTGTTATTTCTTGTTTAATTTTACTACATGTAGAACTGACTAGGTGAGATGAAATGTTGCTTTCCCAATATAGAAACCTTTACAGAATGCAAATTGAGATAACAACACACACTCTCTCCCTCTCCTTCTCCCTCTCCGTGTGTGTGTGTGTGTGTGTGTGTGTGTGTGTGTGTGTGTGTGTGTGTGTGTGTGTGCGCGCGCGCGCGCGTGTGCGTGCGTGCGTGCATGCATGCGAATGCATGCCAAAATTTTCAAATTTATTATTTTTACAAACAAACTCTATGATATCATTAATTTACTGTGTGTTAGTTAAATTTGTTCGTATCTTTGAAACTGACACTTACCAGTGATGTTTACGTATAGTCAGTCCAAATTTAATACCACACTCCAAACAAATGTCACCTTCTGCCCAAGGTGGCTCCTGGGATAAATTATCCAGCAAACTGCAAAAATAAGACTATGTTCAAATCTTTGCTATTTTTCATAGAATAATATATGAACACCATAATCAGAGAATAACATGAGGCTGTAATTTGAACACATTCATACTGTTCAGTGGCATGAAGTACTACTACTAGTAGTAGTAGTAGTAGTAGTAAAGGCTACACCTTGTCATTGCAATCATTCTTCTCTATTTTATGCCATTATGGAGGTGAACAGCAATCACACACCCTTCCTTCCAAAATAGACCATAAAGGCTCAATAACATTGAGATCTGGAGACAGTGGTGGCCAGGTGAGATGCGATTTGTGACAACAATGTTGATAAACTACAGTTGCACATATACTACTTAACACTGCCTGCTCACAACTGGTGGCTCGTGCTCATAAAAACTGTCCTGCAAAATGTGAGCTGTGTGACCAGGGCTCATGTTGTCTTGGAATACAGTATCACCATTGGGGAACATATATTGTACCATGGGATGGACCTGATCAGCCAAAATGGTCACATGGTCCTCTGCAGTAATGTTACCTTGAACAGTAGCCATGGGGCCCCTGGAATACCACAATATGGCTGCCCAGATCATCACTGAACCCTCACCATGTGTCATTTTCAAAATGTTGTTGGAAACAGTGTGCAACAAACCTCATCGAACTAACTGACTTTCTTCCATTACTCCATAATACAGGTTTTATGGTTTCGGCACTTCCCTTCATGTTGGTTTGGTGCTGATGGGATTTGGGAGTGTGACAGTCAGTTGCAGTGATTTTTGCAGCTGTAGTCCTCTTATTTTACATCACAATCCTTTTCAATGACCTTCTGTCATGTTTACTCAACACACACTTCCATCTGCAGTGTGACATAGGGAATGATGTTTTTCCACTTTCCTGAATGTGGTATGAATCTTTGATACAGTGGCTCTTGAAACACCAACCACTTAGGCTATCATGGTTACTCACCATAGAAGCAACAACAGTATGCCCATGTTCAAAGTCACTTCGCTCCAACACAGTGCACTCTCAACTACACAGAACACTGTTCTGACCACAACTGACACTTGCTACGCATCGAGGATGATGCACTGGTGCTGTTTATGGTCAAACAACACAATCTATAGGTTTGGCTAACATCTGCATTTATGTTCAAGCATGCATTTCTTGTAAAGTTTCCATATTTTTGTCCAGCTGCTGTCGCTACAGAATTGACACTTTCTCTCGCCAAGAAGCTAAAAGGATTATTCGAATTCCTAGGCATAGATAACCAACTAATTCATTCCTGGGAGAAAGGAGCAATAGTACTGCAAGTTTTGCAGGAGAACTTCTGTGATGTCTGGAAGGTAGGAGACGAAGTATTGGTGGAAGCAAATCTGTGGGGACAGGTTGCGTGTCATGCTTGGACAGCTTAGCCGGTAGCACACTTGCCTGTGCAAGGCAAAGGTCCCAGGCTCGAGTCCCAATCTGGCACACTGTTTTAATCTGGCAGGAAGTCTCAACAAAATTGTAGTTTTATATCCACTCAACAAGTAGGTGGTTAGATGAGTTGTGCTACTCAGTACAACTAGAATGACGGAAAGAATCTTTTATAGCTTTAACAAATACTGCTCATTGTGTGTTTCACATGATGGCAGTACCAATGGAAAACAAAGGTTTGTGCCTCACTGCAGCCAAAATGCATTATTTTAATAGAATTTTATGGAGCTATACAACAGAAAAGTCCCAAACCAATCTAGTGCAATATTCAGTTCAATAAATTTTTTTAACACAAGGACAGCAAAAAACAAAGCAAACAGTACTCTACCAGTAACTGAGCAGCAGTGCTGCATGGTGGTAGTATGACATATGACATAGTATGCATATGACATGACCTGGCACACGAGAGAAGCAGGGAAGTTTAATAAGCATGGCAGAGAGAACAAAATAAACAGATAGGGCTACACAGCATTTCATAACTTCATGTACTGCACCGGATTAGTTTTGGATCACTTTATCAAACTGGCACATAAAATTCAAATTAAAAAAAGAATATATTTTGGTTGTAACCAGAAACAAACTGACCTTCCCATACTCAAAGATGTCACCTGAAACATGATGAGCAGCAGTTACAGTGGCTAACTCCATCCACACATTGTAAAAAAGTAACTGCAAATTTCTGTCGAAACACCATAGAAAATGTGCCTGATGATTCTTAGAAGAGACCCCTGGTATATGAAACTGTACCAGCCAGTCACCTCCAAAGATTACAGGAAATCATGGAAAACTGATCTCAGAATGGACAGAGTGAGAGAGTGAGTGCTTTTTGTTTTGTTTTTCTGAGTTCATGCACACTCAATGACAAGGTTATAAGCACCCTTACAAATATTAAAAGAAACAAATGTGGATAAAAAGTTGTCACACTTTGAGGAGTAAACCTACAAAATAACACTAACCTCCTCACTTGCACTGACCCACACAGTTAGTCGATCTTATATGCCATAAGACAATCGAGAAAGGGTGAAAGGTGCTAAATCTGGGATTAAAGCATAAAGAAAATGACAGAGGAGCTAAAGTAACAGTGCTGGGAATTGTGATTGGCTGAGCAGTTGCAAAAAATGTGAGTGAGCCAGTCATCCTGTAATACATTAAGAACATGTTCCTGAAATTTCAGAAAAGAAGTTTGATGTATCATAAAACCTTGAAACTCTAACCACATTCATCTGAATGTCACTTAAAATAGTGGGCAGGTCTGTCAGTAAATCTGCCATTGCCCTGTGGTTTGCAAATAAAATGCAGTCCAGTAAAATGTGGCACACAGTAATCTGTATGCCACAAACACCGCACACTGGAGGGTCATGTAGCCGTAGCAAAGCCATCCATCATTGGGTTGTGGCCCACAAGAAGGTGAGTTAGAACAACTTCATCCCACCTGCACGGCTGGAGGAAGGAGGAGCATCATGTTGTGGATGCAGCTTACTGTCTGCCACTTCTAGCCGTCCTTCTTCTCATTGATGCACAACTTTGTGCCTCAACAATAAGGTGACAGCAGGCAGGGGGATGGCACACTGAGCTAACTGAGGGTCATGATGTGTCCCCTTGGCTGCTACATTTTCTGCTTTTTTTCCCCACAATACCCATGTGCACTGGCACCCAGCAGAAACATACCAGCTTCCCTAGTCTTTGTAAGTGGAGAAGAGCACCCTGGATATTCTGGGCTATTTTATTGCAGAGACTGAAGAGCACTCAGGGAGTCTTAACAGATGAGACATTTAGCAGACACAGCAAATCTCATCTGTTCCAGTGCCCTCAAGATCCCGGATAACTGGCATCAAATACAGTAAAATCTGGAGGCAACTGGATCTTCAGGATCAGGGGAAAAATACAACAGAACCATCAAAATCCCATTTAGACCCATCCATGAATACAGCAGTGGTGCCCAATTAAAATGTCAAAAAATAAAGTATTAAAAGCATAAGCAGGAATGCAACCTCTCTTGTACTGCATTAAATTTAAAATCACTCTGGGCCTCTGCAGTGATCAGGGTAGCACTTGGTTAAAATCCCAGTTTTGATCTGTTACATGCTCCATACCAATGGACTCCACCACACACTTTGTGCAGATCCAAAACCAACTCACTGCCCACGGACAGTTGGTAAGGTGGTGTTCCACAGCTGGAGACCAACAATATGGTATGCTGGGGAAGTGAGAGTAGTAAGGAAGTTACTTGCCTAATACGCCGTGATAAGTTGCCACTGAACTGGAAGTGATGGTTCACCAGCCTCAGTGTAGAGACTGGGTATGTGGCTGGTTCCATATGTGCCCATGACCAGCCTGATCGCCTCATGATGTATAGCATCAATAATATTCAGATAAGACTGCCACTTGTGCATCTGTAGTCCAGCTGTGACTGCACAAAGGCTCTATAAAACTGTAGCGGACACACTTTGTCCCAGTACCTGTGGCTAAGACACTTCAAGAAATACAAGGAGAATGACATAAGAACATGTGCACCTCCCCCCTCTCCCTCTCCCTGTCACTCCTCTACAGAAGATATAAGCCAGTCTTTGTGGCCAAATCCTGAAACCTTTCGACTGTAAGTTGCAACAAAAGACTTGCTGTGATGGTATTCACGGAAGAGCAGAAGACTGCAAAATCATCCACAAATAAGGAGCGCTACACAGAACTCTGTACGTTATACTGTCAGCAACTTTAGCAAAAAGAGTGACACTTAAAAACATTGCTTTGGGAACACCATTCTTCTGCACAAATCTGACAGCACGTCACCAACTTTACACATCAAAAGTCATCTTGATAAGTACCAAATGAAGATGGGGAGGTGCCCATGAAAGCCCCACTGCTGTAGTCGACTAATAATACTGTGTTTCAACTACTGTTGTAAGCCTTACTGATGTCAAAAAAATACCTCCAGACAATGCTTGTTATGTTCGAAAGCCTGCCGGATTTCTGTCTCTAGAAAGGTCAGGCTGTCGATATTTGACATACACCTCCTGAATCCGCACTGTGAGTGCCGTAGGAGCTGCCTTCTCTCTCATACCCAGATGAGACAACAGATGACCATGCTGGAACACATTCGGCCATTTTCTGGTTTGAGGAGAGGTATCAAAATTGCCTCTTGCCACAAGTCAGGAAGTTGGCCTGTCAGACATATTGATCTAAAACATTATAAGAGGATTTCCTTTGACACTGTTTGCAAGTGCTGTAGCATGTTGTACTGGATAGGGTCAGGACCGGGCGCCATATTGTGAGCATCAGACAGTGTCAAATCCAGCTCCCAATGGTTAATAGGTACTTGCAGATTCCGAACTGGTGTGACCAAAAGTCCACCTCGATCCTCTCCTTGGTGACACGATAATACTACAACACTGGATATTGGCTAGCAGTGGTGATAGTGCAAATTAACCTGCCATTGCCTGTGCAATGTCTCTTGGCATTTCTTGTTGCTTGGAGACATCTTGTTTCAACAATACCATTACAGGTAAGAGACTGCATTTATTAGAAGTCCTCCTGATGGCTTTCCATACTGTTGTAGAACTTGTGGAATGGTTGGTACAGTGTCCAGGAAAACTTGCCACAATCTTTTCTTACTTCCTTGACAATATGTTGAGCCTTGGTCCTCACCAATTGAAAGGCTGTGAGGTTGCCTGCCACTGGCTGGCACTTAAACTTTGTGTGCATGACCTGGCCCACTGAACATCACTTATCAGTTCACTAAGGCACAGGTTGCTTCCAAAGATAACCAGAGGACATCAGGATGGATATGTCAGTGACATGTTGGACCGCTTGTGTGATGAGGTCCACGCACTCCTGGATGCTGTTGTGGCATTCAAACACAGCTGGCTGGTTGAACAGCATCCAGATGGCTCAGCTGATGATCCATGCACTCTTTCAGGGAGAGCACGATTCAGTACGCCCTTGCAGAGTGGGAAGTGGTCACTGGAATGAAGGTCATCAGTGACTTCCCACTGAACAGTATCTGCCATGGCTGGAGACCAGAACAGCTTGGGCATTGAAGTCTCCCAGTAGGAGAAATGGTCACAGGAGTTGTTCTATAAGATTTGTGAAAGCATAGGTATATTCAACAAGTAAACAATGATCTCTTGGACACATTGATTTCAACTGCAACCACTTACAGGTCAGTAGCCAGTGACAGAGCAGAGGAGTGGTGTGTGGTATTGATGAACACAATAACCTCTCCCTTGGTCCTTTGCACAGTCCAGTCGTCCTTGCAATGGAGGGTATAGCCCCATAGTATACAGTTAGCAGGTGCTTTAAAATGCATTCCTACAAACACAAACAAGGGGGGCATTCTTGTGCTAGGAGTTTCAGTTCCTTCACATGTGTCCAGAACCCGTTAATGTTCCACCGAAGTATGGAAACCATTTATCACAGGGGCAGTACTTTCACCCTGTCTTTCTGCCAAGGGGGGGGGGGGGGGGGGGGGGCGGCACAATGAATGGGTGGAAGCTCAGTCTTGGGGCAAGATCAGTGCCCCAGGCTGGCCCTGAGGTCCATCAGCTCTGAAGATGAATCATGAAGAGACGTCAGAGTGATGTCGACATTGGACTGCTTATTCTCTGCCAACAGTTGATGATCTGCCTTTGATTTTTTGGCCTGGGGAGGCTTTGCAGAGACAACCACAGCAGTGGTGGTGTTAGAACTTGTTAGTGGACGAGGCTGGACCTTTGGAGGGGCAGGGAGCTCCACAATGTCAGAAACCACAGCCTTTTCTGATGTTCTGAGGGAAGGTATGGGCTTCAAAATAACTGCAACAACACAAATGCATTGACAAACACAGGTCTAGTGGTGACACTAGCAACCTCCATTTGTGCACCAGATCAGTTTTCTGAATTGGTTGTTTAAGATCTGAAGCAAAGGCGTCAATGAAGATGGGGGGGCCAGCATAGCCTTTTACATCTTTTTTGCCTCACAATATGGGATGTGCATCATAGTTTTAAGCTCCTGTATCTTTCATCATCATCATCATCATCATCATCATCATCATCATACTTCATTGTTGTTTGTAAGACACCACTGACGCACTTTTGCACAGTATTGAGAGGATCAGTAAAATAAGGCAGTCATCAATCCAAAGTATATTTTGAGCATCATAGTGCTTTGCTAGACATGGTCCTGTTGGAGATGGTATGCCATTGCCTTCCTTCGACCTTGGAACTAACTTATCCAGCCACATACAGGAGGACCTACAGTTTGACATGGATTCTGAATTGCGGTGCAGCTGGGTATTTTTCACATCGACAAACATTGCCAAAGGTGAAAGAAGTGATAAGTGACAGATAAAAACCATATGATTGACCACAGGTCGAAGTAGAGACGTTTGGATTTGTGGTCTGGCACTTTGACACTAAACCACAGTCATTGCTTTGTAAAACTTCCTTCGTGTTTTTTTTTATGTCTGGTTTCTCATACACATATTCATTTTTCCTCATATGTTTCAGAATTTTCCTACTTTCTTGTGTATACACACTACTGGCCATTAAAATTGCTGCACCACGAAGATGACGTGCTACAGACACGAAATTTAACCGACAGCAAGAAGATGCTGTGATATTCAAATGACTAGCTTTACAGAGCATTTACACAAGGTTGGCGCCGGTGGCGACACCTACAACGTTCCGACATGAGGAACGTTTCCAACCGATTTCTCATACACAAACAGCAGTTGATCGGCGTTGCCTGGTGAAACGTTGTTGTGATGCCTCGTGCAAGGAGGAGAAATGTGTACCATCACGTTTCCGACTTTGATAAAGGTCGGATTGTAGCCTACCGCGATTGCGGTTTATCGTATCACAACATTGCTGCTCGCATTGGTCGAGATCCAATGACTGTTAGCTGAATATGGTATTGGTGGGTTCAGGAGGGTAATACGGAACGCCGTGCTGAATCCCAACGGCCTCATATCACTAGCAGTCGAGATGACAGGCATCTTATCCGCATGGCTGTAACGGATCATGCAGACACATCTTGACCCCTGAGTCAACAGATAGGGACGTTTGCAAGACAACAACCATCTGCACGAACAGTTCAACGACGTTTCCAGCAGCATGGACTATCAGCTCGGAGACCATGGCTGCGGTTACCCTTGACGCTGCATCACAGACAGGAGCGCCTGCGATGGTGTAGTCAACGATGAACCTGGGTGCACAAATGGCAAAACGTCATTTTGTCAGATGAATCCAGGCTCTGTTTACAGCATCATGATGGTCCCACCCGTGTTTGGCGACATCGCGGTGAACACACATTGGAAGCGTGTATTCGTTATCACCATACTGGGGTATCACCCAGCATGATGGTGTGGGGTACCATTGGTTACATGTCTCCGTCACCTCTTGTTCGCATTGACGGCACTTTGAACAGTGGACGTTACATTTCAGATGCGTTACGACCCGTGACTCTACCCTTCATTTGATCCCTGCGAAACTCTACATTTCAGCAAGATAATGCATGACCGCATGTTGCAGGACCTGTACGGGCCTTTCTGGATACAGAAAATGTTCGACTGCTGCCCTGGCCAGCACATTCTCCAGATCTCTCACTAATTGAAAACATCTGGTCAATGGTGGCCGAACAACTGGCTCGTCACAATACGCCAGTCACTACTCTTGATGAACCGTGGTATCGTGTTGAAGCAGCATGGGCAGCTGTACCTGTACACGCCATCCAAGCTCTGTTTGACTCAATGCCCAGGTTTATCAAGGCTGTTATTACGGCCAGAGGGGGTTGTTCTGGGTACTTATTTCTCAGAATCTATCCACCCAAATTGCGTGAAAATGTAACAACATCTCAGTTCTAGTATAATATATTTGTTCAATGAATACCCATTTATCATTTGCATTTCTTCTTGGTGTAGCAATTTTAATGGCCAGTAGTGTATTTGTCATACATGTGACACCACTTTCTAATTAAAATGGCATACCTATGTTATTACTGCAATGTTCACTACTGTTATAATGGGGTCCTTTTCTATAAAAGCCATAGTTTTCTTTGTGAGTATCATGTTTTAGTCTTTTCTGACCCCTCTGCTAGTGAAGAAAGGTGCTGCCAGCTCTCCATTTATGTATAATGTGATTGTTGTGTTTTAGCATAGCTTCTTAAAGGATTTATCATATAGAATGTGTACCCTCTTTTGTTAGTTATTTTCTACAGTAAACTGTGTCTTTTGATTATATTCTGTCTGTTTTTCAGTGATCATCTTCATTACAAATACTATGTATGTTGCCAATATTTCCTCTACAGAAACCCATTTTTTCTTAACTTAATCAGCAATCTGATATTACTTTTAAACTGCTGTTCAAGATCCTAATGTTAGCCTTACATGGTGTATCCAAACCCTTATAACTCTGGAAGTCACCTCAGTCTCCTTTTTCAAACAACTTGTTGCCTTGCTCTTGGTATGACTCTCCTTTACCAACCATACTGAAGTGACTTTGCAGTCTCAGGTCAAGACAAACTGCAACGTATTTTATGAGTTCATTGTTGATGCTGCCCATTTCTCTAGCTTTACTCTACATTGCTTTCATAACTCTAAAACAAAGTTTTAATTTATGACTTTCATTTCTTTAGATGCTCTGGTTGAAAATGAGATAAAACGGAAGAAATTATTGTGTAAACACACAGGGGCCTAAGTGAGGAAGGAGAGATTACTGTGTGCTCATCAGATTCATCTAATTGATTCCATAAAATTAGGTTACATCCAAAACAATTCACAGTTGACAAGACAAGGCAGCACACAACCAACCTAAATTAAGAAAGCTACTCCACAGTGGGACATGTTGCTGGTAATCTAGCTTCTCAAAGTAAAGCAATGTCATATGATGGGAAATGAACCTAGATCCGTTCACTATGCCTCTCCTGCTGGCTCTTGTCCCCAAGTTATCTTGTCTCACTTCAGTATCAGTAACTTTGAGAGTAGGATAAGCAAATAGCAAATTTGAGCAGTATGCATTGGCTGAAAACTTGCATACCTATGAAGAAGCTGCTTTGTTGCAACCTGGTAGTTGAAAATTGTAATACCATCCTTGTTCATAGCACCAAGGCAAGCACCAGATCTCACCAGTGTACGACATAGATTCCCATTGCCTTTCATGTATGCCAAAAGAAGGGCTAGAATACAGAAAGCACATAGATTAATGAAAAAGCCGACATCAGACAATAAGCAACCGTCATAAATCTGATATGATTAAACTACCACATGCCACATATTCAGAACTGCTATACAATTTGTACCAACACAGAATACTATTTGAAGGCAAGTGTTGACAGCTGGAAGCCCTTGGGACAAGTGCCTCAAGAATCTTTAACACTCTCAAGTATACTTTTTTACTTTAAAAAGGGAACACCATCTAAAGCCGTCGGCACTCTGACTACACGCACACCGTCTCCCTCCAGTATAGAGTTATGAGGCGCCATATTGGCATTCATTTCAAGCCTATATGTATATATGCCATTTCTGAGCACCAGCAAATTGAGAATCACTGGAAAACCCGTTGTTATTTGTGCGATTCGTTCCAATAAAATAATGAAAAACATCATATTCGTGGCAAAAGAATTATTGTAACTTGTGTATTATGAGAGTAGGCTATTTGAAGGCAGCAACACACTGAAGATCCACCCAAAACGCATTGTTCTTGATACAATTTGTTATAATTAAATTTCAATTAGTAACATAATTATCTACGATTAACGTTTTTAGTATGGCATAAAAGAGTACGATTAAGTAGCAGGAGCATGTTGTTAGTTTAGCGTAATGAGTAGCATCTGTGTCCAGTAATGAGTTTTTGTTGAGGCGGTGGTTCGCGTCTAAACACTTCCAATTTTTTTTCCTAACATTCTCGTTTTTATTTGGTTCCGATACTTTATTATTAGTTTAATATAAGTATATGCTATAATATTTGATGTTACGTAAATATAAGTTCACCTTTTTTTGAGGGGTGACTTTGTTTGATTGGCTTAATCTACAGGACAGCTTGCGCTACTTGTATAAAGATATTTTGCTCCTTTTTCTTTTACGCTTCGTAATTCACATGTTGCAAAGATTCTGCTACTGGGTAGGAATAGTGATCAAGTAAGACTGACCTTCGGGTTTTACTAAAATGTGGAAATGATGAAATAATATTTATCTTATGCGGAGAAGTATTCCAAATTTGTATCACACTGTTTGTAATAGAACTTTTATAAGCCTGTGTCCTTATTGACTGGACATGGTACTTTCCCTTTCGTGGACGATGGAGGAAATGTGCGTATTAATATAGCTAAGTTGGTAATTTTACGTGCGCCCGTTGAGTAAACAGTGTGATTTATGAATTAGAAACATACCTCAAACTGCTGCTGGAGTGTGTTGTGATCGCTTATACCACGTTGGGGCCCACATACCATATCCACAAGTAGCATCGTTCCTGAGTGTTCAGCAGCACGTTGAACTTGGCATGCTCAATGTTAATGTTCGACAGCAAGGTCCGTGTGCCGACGGCTTAAAGTTGTGTAAAATTATATTTATTTGGTCATGAACAGGCTTTTGGCTTCTTGGGCCTTCATCAGGTGAAAATTTATTTTTATTACATAATTGTTAAGGCTTTCGTAGCCACTTGTTGACAAACTGCCTATTGGCTTCTGTCTCGGGTTCTTCGACCAACATTCATCTAATGATTTTACTGACGCTTCGCCAGCACGAGTGGCTGGCATTGTCAAAGCTTCACCCTCCATTTCATTCATCGTAATTTAGGCAACCTCCAACTGTATTATTAATATTTTAAATAATAATAGAACACTCACTATTTACATTTTTTTTAGCATGCCCCCCCCCCCCCCCCACACACACACACACATCTTTAATACATGGCATTACTTTACTTTACAAAACTGAGATGAAACAGAACTCAGTGGAGCCATAATCGTTACTCTACACCAACTGCTGCACACGGAATCAACTCATGACCAAAGACACTTGTATAGCAAATGATTTTCAAAGATGTTACGTTGATCGATTCTGTGACATTAACTATGCTCATCAGAAAAATACAGATTTACATATTAGTGTAAATTATGTATAATTTGTATTAACTTAAATAATTATTTTTATCTGATGTATAAGTTGGGTGTAAGAACACATGGATTTTTCAGAATGAACATATATCTGTATAAAAAGCATACCAAATGTTTTCACACGTACCCAATAGGACAAAGGCATAGAAATAATGGATAATTACAATAAAAAACAGTTCCCCAGAAAAAGCTAAAAAATACACAACTATCAACAAAAAGTGGTATCAAGCGATTTATTAACAGGGAGACAAACATCAACAGAATCAAAATTACATAAATATCGATAAAAACTGGTATTATGCAGTTCATTAATACTAAGGCAGACATCAACAGAGGCAATCTGGAACAGGGAAAATTACCCTAGGGTTGTTACATTAAGCAACTGCAGACATTTTTACATGAAGGCACCGACCATCTCATCTCTCAGTAGGATAAATGTGTTAACAGTTATGGGCAATTGAAATAATAAACAGTTTACTTACTTTTTTCCACATGTCTCATTTTCACTTGACTGCCCCTTATAAAATAATAAGATAAATCAGAGCTCGCACTGGAAAATTTGTGTGTTCATTTTTTCCATGTGATATTTGAAGGAATGGCAGAGAAATAATAATAATAATAATAATAATAATTTTATTGTCTTTAAGCCATTACAGCAATAGACAAAGTCATACATATAATACAGTACAGTACAGTACATGCTATAGAAGGACAGAATTGTTAAGAACTTTACAGTTTAATATCACAGGTCATGAAATCCTTTACATTGTAGAATGGGTTTACAACTAACCAGTCATAAAGTGTTTGTTTGTATTGTTGCTCTGGTAAATTTTGTATACCTTGTGGAAGTTTGTTAAATAATTTGTGGCCCATAAGTTCATAACTGTTAACTGAGTTTGACAGTCTGTGGTAGGGCGTATAGATAGAGCTGTTTGTCCTAGTGCTGTAACAATGTATATTTGCCCTGCGTTTTACTTTAGGTAAGTTCTTTTTTGTGTAGATTAAAACATAATACATATATAGGTTTATTACTGTCATGATTTTTTGTTGAGTAAACAAAGGTTTACAATGAGCCTTGTATGGTGAGCCTGTAATTATCCTAATAGCTTTCTTTTGCAGCAATAGTATATCATGCACACAAGTGGAGTTTCCCCATAAAATAATGCCATAGGATATGATGCTTTGGAAAAATGAGTAGTAAGATACTCTAACATAATTTTTAGGTACACAGTGCATTAATCGCCTTAACAAATAGATTACCCTAGACAATTTACCGCTAATATACTTAATATGTGGATTCCAAGAAAGTTTATCATCCAAATATACCCCCAATAATTTAACACAACTAGGATCATCTGATGGAAACTTGTCTTTTAAACTAAATACCATCTGCTGGGTTTTGCTTTCATTAAGCAAGAACCCATTTGCTTCAAACCAGAGTGAAGCTTCCTCAATTGTCTCTGTAACAGATGTTTTAAGGCTACTAAGATCATTACTGCTGTTCAGAAATGTTGTATCATCAGCATAGAGTACTGTTCTGGATTTGATAAATGATGGCAGGTCATTTATCATTATAAGGAAAAGGAAAGGGCCCAGCACGGATCCCTGTGGAACACATACCTCAACTTGTTCTATACTGGACATTTCTTTCCCAACACAGACGGCTTGCTTACGGTTTTGTAAACATGATCTTAATAGCTTAAGGCTGTTACCTTTAACACCGTAAAAGTCCATTTTTTCGAGTAGTAGTGTATGTTCTACACAGTCAAAGGCTTTGCTTAGGTCACAAAAAATCACTTGGGCAAAGCATTAATCTTCAAATACTTGATGGATGTATTTAACAACATTGTCTATGGCATCAATGGTTGACAGGTTTTTCCTAAAGCCATACTGTGATCCACTTATTAATCCTATGTTATCAAAGTAAACAGATAATTGTTGGTAAATTATGCATTCTAGAACTTTTGAGAAAACTGGGACTATGGATATTGGCCTGTAACTTGAGACAGAATTTTTATCTCCTTTTTTATGTACTGGAACTACCCCAGACAGTTTAAGCTCATCAGGGAAAAAACCCTCCAGTATACACTTGTTTATACAATATGTTAGGAGGTACACTATACAGTCTATTACTTTCTTAAGCATGTTACAAGACAGGTCATATATGTCTACACTGTCTGATGATTTTAACTGCTTCACTATTCTTAACACAAAACCAGGTGAGACCTCAGAAAAATTGAAGGTACTTGTGTTTGTTGATGACCTAGCAATATTTTTTGACAGTAATTGTGATGAGCTTATTTCAGGTTTAATTATAGCACTTCCTACTTCCTCAACTGATTTAATAAAAAAGTCATTAAATTCCTGGGGAGAGATACTAATTTTGTCACTTCTTTTATCTTTGGCGACACTATTTATTAGAGTCCATGCTGCTTTGCACTTATTGGTGGATTTCTCAATACTTCTGAGATTGTGTGCTTGTTTGGCTTCCACAATTGTTTTTTTGTACTCATTCCTAGATCTTACATAGGCTAGTTTTGCATGGTTGGTTTTCAGATTTTTATAAATATTGTACAACAACATAACTTGATTTTTCATAGTAGACAGCTGTTTTGTGTATCATGTATTTTGTCTATTTGGAACTTTTGCTTTTAGGACTCTGTCAGTTACTTTGCATTTCTTTATTGGTATGCAGTCATTAAAGTGTCCCAAAAATGCTTTGAGAAACCTATCAAATAGTACCTCTGCTGGCAGATAATTGCTTAGAGTATAATGTGTCTCATCATAACACAGGCTAAACCAATCTCTGTTAGAAAGGGACGTACGAAACCTGTCAATTTTCTCATCTGTAACTGGTCTAGTGACCACAACTTCTGGGATAAACTTATTTACATAACTCTTATCAAGATCCCTCTTGTATAACTTAAAGATACTGAATCATGATCAGAATATGGAAATACTGTCACAAAACATGATTCTTCTGTTGTTTTAAAATTTACAAAAATATTGTCAAGACATGCATGTTCTCTTGTAGGTTTGTTATTGACTGAATGTAAGTTGCACTGTCTTAGTAGGTTTTGGAGTTCAGTGACAGTACGTTTTTGTGTTGTGACATCGAATTCAGCATTCATATCTCCACCTATCACAATATCATAATGTATCCATCTAGTATCTGTAAGTACATGTAACAGCAGGTCCAGTTTTTCTAAAAATACATTGGTTATACCCTTAGGTGACCTGTACAGGGAAATTACAACTAACTTAAAACTGTCTATTACTATACCAGCAGCTTCAAAGTTCTGTTCATCACACAGAAAATCTAGATCTAATCTATTGAATGTACCGCTAAATGACTTGTTAACATATATTGCCACACCACCTCTTAAATGCAATTTTCTGCAGTAGCTACTGGCTAGAATATAATCATCAAATTTAATAAATGTAAGTTCACTCTCACTAGCCCAGTGTTCACTTAAACAAAAGATATCAAACTTATTTTCTAATCCAAAGTCATTGACAATAAATTCTTTATCCCTTACTCCTTCAATGTTAAGATAACATATTATAAAATCAAACCTGTCTTTCTTTACAGATGCACTATTTTGCTGAGAGGCTATTAAATCTCTGGCACTATTTATCTTATGGGCTTCTTCCCCTTGCTGCCTTCTACTAAAAAATCATTTAGACGTAATGGAGGTACAGTTTTCTGTTTGCCCGCTATACTTGATACTGCTTCTACTCTTGGAGGTCTCTTCGCGTCTTCTTGTTCATGGCATGATCTAAGTGGCTGGGTTCCCACTGTAGGTAGTTCAAATGTTGCTGCAGAATGGACAGCTGGATCACCTGTTGCTACACTTAATGCTGAATATGCTGCCACTTTTGCTGTTTCTGTTATCTTAGTTCCTGAATGAGGTGTTCTACCTGTTGTAACTGTAGTTACAGCTTCCTCTCTCCCAGCACATTCTTTTGTAATCAGTGATACCTGATGTTGTGTTACTGCTGCAACTGGAGTACATGGTAGGGAAGATACTTTGCAGGCGTCCTTTACCAGTGGTAGTGGAATAGGATCACTTTTCTTACATCTAGGAGAAACAATATCCACTACCATTTTGATCTTTTGACTGAGTAGCGATTTGCCCCATTTATTTAAATGCATACCATGTGTTGTGAAGTGCTGTCTTTCAAGATCGTCAATACTGAGGAAAAAAGCATTTGAAGTGGTCTTGCAGATCTTTTCATACATCCTGTTTGCTTTTTGGATTTCTCTGTTCACACAAGAAGATTCAGTAAGGTCATGTCTGTGTGGAATGCCTACAACAATAACTTTCTGATCCTCTGTTGTATGTAGCACATCTCTTAGCACTCTGTTTGCTACTATTAGTTCATTCTTATATACATCGTTTGCACCGCCCAATATTACAATGCATTCACTTTGTGTCACGTGATTATTGTTTTTATAGTTTTTCAAAACTTCTTTTAGGCCTGCTCCAGGTTTCACAACACTTGTCACATTGAGATCCTGCTGGAAACGAAGAATTCCTGCAATTCCTCTTCCGTGGCTGTCAGCAAGCAAAACTGTGGGCCTACTAAAGTTTTTAGGAGTCACTTTGTTTGCAACATCGAGACAGTTACGTTTTACTGACTTATTGCGCTTTGTAAATTTCCTGTCCGCCGATTCCGATTCGTAGTCTTGGTGTGAGTTGCTTGTTTCAACATTTTTAAGTTCACAATCTGTAATAAGATGTTGAAATCGATTTCTTAACAGAACTTTTAACACACTGGAAACAAATTTAGGTTTTGCACATTTCTTTGGTTCACTGTACTCTTGAAGTTGACCGAGTTCATTATGTGATGGGTCAGATAGACTTTTAATAATGTTTTCCAACAACAGAGCATGTTCTCTTGTGGCTTTCAGTTCTTTCTGCAGTGATTCGAGTACTATGATTTCACGATTTGCGCGGCACATTTCACTCGCTGCCAGACGTCTGTTACACTTTGTTCCACACATACACGAGATGTTTTCTTGATTTATTTTCGCGAAGCACTGCGAATGATACCAAATATGCAACACTGAACAAATTCTAATGCCACTTGATACGATTTTGTCGCATAACTTGCACCTTATTGACGCTAAATACTCGCAATTTATGGACCGATTTACTACCACATCTATATGCGTCGCCATCTTAAATAGCAAATTGGTTCAACATACCCTCAGCCAATCACCTGAGTGTGAATTTCAGAGTAGTCAAATGAGATATTAGAAGTAGCTGATTATTTTTGTTATAATGTCAGTAAAATAAATGACAGTGGTGGAAGACGTAAGGGTATAAAATAAAATCGGAAAAATCAGACTCAGGTTTCTGAAAATGAAAAACTTGTTAACATCCATTAAAATACAAGGTTTGTCCAGAAAGTACCAACTAACTTTATTTTTCCTGAACAGACCTATGAAGCACAGGATACTTTCTTTGGTGGAAATGTTGTGGTGGACATCCATGCACACTTGTGAATTTTTTCCCACCAGTAGGAAGTATCAGTCCCTGGCATTTTGGCTACGAGTGTCTATGGTGTAGTGAGTGCTTGATGGCTTTCAGCACATTGTAAAATGACACACCAAATGGTCAAAAGCTTGCTGATTTCCCAGTGGAAACCATTTGGAAGATTCAAGAGGCTTTTGGGGATGATTCCATGAGCAACTGATTGATAAAGGAGTCGTAGAATCACTTCAAAGAAGGCCACACATCAGTGACAGTAACCTGTGTTCAGGCAGACCCTCAACTAACCAAAATGATAATGTAATTGAGCAAAAGCAGGTTTTAGTCACAGAAGACCATCATGTCACAGTAATACGACGTGCAAATGAGATAGGGGTAAGCACTGGATTGACCCTTCAATTTTGACCAACAATTTGTGCATGGCAGCTCCTTTATAACGACATACTCACCCACTCTGTATGACTGACTCAGACTTTTCTCACCAAACACACCATTCCTGTGGTTAGTCAGGCTCCCTACTCCCCCTACATGGTTCCGTGTGACTCTTTGTTATTTCCAAAGCTGGAAATACCTCTGAAAGGAACACTGTGAGTCAAGAGAAGACATCATGCAAAATGTGACAACCTGGCTGATAAACATTCCAAACCATGCATTCCAGAAGTGTCTCCAAAATGATGGGATCACTCTGAGAAGCATATGCATTACCACGGAGACTACTGTGAAAGGAATTAGGATTTTGAAGCTCCAAATTAATGGATGTATTTCTGCCATCCAAAGGTTCAATAATTATTGGAAACACTTTGCGTAAATGGCAAAGTTCTTTGACGCATTTGTCTGGTATGTAGCCTTGCATGGAAGAGAGACAGAGAGAGAGAGAGAGAGAGAGAGAGAGAGAGAGAGAGAGAGAGAGATATTTCAGAAGGACTTTGTCTGAAAGATTAATATTTTAGCAGTCTCTTTCATTTTGTCTGCCAACAACTCCTCTACAATGCCTCCTCTATGTGGTGAGCAGCAATATCATTTCCATTTATTTTTTTTAAGTAAATAATCAAATTCAGACAAAAAGAGAACAGAAGATTTCGAAATGTGGTGTTACAAAGCATACATACATGAGCAGATCACAAAAATGAGGAGATACTGAATAAAACTGAGGTGGAAAGAAATTTATGGCACAAATTGACTAAAAGAAGGGATCAGTTAATAGAAATTCTGAGACATCAAGGAATCACCATATTAGTACTGGAGGCAAGTGTGGGAGTTAAATATTCTAGAGACAGAGAGAGAGAGAGAGAGAGAGAGAGAGAGAGAGAGAGAGAGGGGTGGGGGTGGGGGGGGGGGGGGAGTGAGGGATAGCAGGGTAGGGGTGTGGGATGGTAAAGTGCTGCTAGTGGGAGCACATAGGGATGAGGTGGAGAGAGAGTAGGGCAGCTAAGTGCAGTTGGGAGGTTAGACGAAGGCTGGGGGAGAGATGGGGGAGGTAGCAGAAAAGGGAAGAAGGAAAAAGATTGGGTGCACTGGTGGAATAGAGGGTTGTGTAGTGCTGGAATGGAAACAGGGAACCGGCTAGATGGTAAGGACAATGACTAATGAAGGTCGAGGCCAGGAGGGCTACAGAAATGTAGTTCCCACCTGCACATTTCAGAAAAGCTGGTGTTGGTGGGAAGTGACAAAATCTCTGAAATGAATAACATTGTGTTGGGCTGTGTGCTCGGCAACAGAGTGGTCCAGTTATTCTTTGCCACAATTTGTCGGTGGCCATTCATGCAGACAGCTTGTTGGTTGTCATGCCGACGTAGAATGCAGCACAGAGGTTACAGCTTAGCTTGTAAATCACATGACTGGTTTCAGAGGTAGCCTTACCTGGTGATGCTTGTGACAGACTGGAGTAGGTGGTGATGGGAGGATGTAAGGGACAGGTCTTGCATCTAGGTCTATTACAGGGATATGAGCCATGGGGCAAGAGGTTGAGAGCTGGGGCTGTGTAGGTATGGACAGGGATCTTGTGTAGATCCGGTGGGCAGTAGAATACCACTGTGGGAGGAGTGGCAACGACAGTGGATAGGGAATTTCTCATTTCAGAACATGACGAGAGGTAGTCTAAATCAGCTCTAGTCCTTGGTGGTACTGAGTCACAAGGAGAATGCTCCTCTGTGGTTGGATGGTGGATCTTTGAGAGGTGGTGTGTGATGGGAAAATAAGGCATGGGAGTTGTTGTTGGTATTTTTTTTACATGGTTGGGAGGGTAATTATTGTCTGTAAAGGCGTAGTGAGGCACTCGGTATATTTCGAGAGGGACCACTCGTCATTGCAGATGTGGCAGACAGGGTGGCTAGGCTGTATGGTAGGGACTTCTTGGTATGGAGGGGTGGCAGCTGTCGATCTACATCTACATCTACATTGATACTCCGCAAGCCACCCAACTGTGTGTGGCGGAGGGCACCTTACGTGCCACTGTCATTACCTCCCTTTCCTGTTCCAGTCGCGTATGGTTCGCGGGAAGAACGACTGTCTGAAAGCCTCCGTGCGCGCTCTAATCTCTCTAATTTTACATTCGTGATCTCCTCGGGAAGTATAAGTAGGGGGAAGCAATATATTCGATACCTCATCCAGAAACGCATCCTCTCGAAACCTGGCGAGCAAGCTACACCGCGATGCAGAGCGCCTCTCTTGCAGAGTCTGCCACTTGAGTTTATTAAACATCTCCGTAACGCTATCACGGTTACCAAATAACCCAGTGACGAAACGCGCCGCTCTTCTTTGGATCTTCTCTATCTCCTCCGTCAACCCGACCTGGTACGGATCCCACACTGATGAGCACTACTCAAGTATAGGTCGAACGAGTGTTTTGTAAGCCACCTCCTTTGTTGATGGACTACATTTTCTAAGCACTCTCCCAATGAATCTCAACCTGGTACCCGCCTTACCAACAATTAGTTTTATATGATCATTCCACTTCAAATCGTTCCGTACGCATACTCCCAGATATTTTACAGAAGTAACTGCTACCAGTGTTTGTTCCGCTATCATATAATCATACAATAAAGGATCCTTCTTTCTATGTATTCGCAATACATTACATTTGTCTATGTTAAGGGTCAGTTGCCACTCCCTGCACCAAGTGCCTATCCGCTGCAGATCTTCCTGTATTTCGCTACAATTTTCTAATGCAGCAACTTCTCTGTATACTACAGCATCATCCGCGAAAAGCCGCATGGAACTTCCGACACTATCTACTAAGTCATTTATATATATTGTGAAAAGCAATGGTCCCATAACACTCCCCTGTGGAGGTATTGCTACTGGATGGTAGGTAATCCAGTCATCTGCTATCCCCCTTCTTCACACTTATCCATCCACAGACCTGCAACCCACATTAAACAAAGATATTCCTTTCACAGAGACTGTTGGAACCATATTGCCACCAGCCAGAGACAACTTCATCCGCTTCATTTCAGAATATGTTAAAAATAAATTTTTTTCAAGGAGCCTATTGGAAAAAATGGGGTTGTCTTATAATCAGGGTCATGTTATATCAGGAGAATATGATATAGCATCTCTTTGTTGCTCAGCAGTTGTTGCTGTGGGTGAGATGAGGAGTCCAAAACTGCTCCTGGACATTCAAACTTAATTTTTAGTCAACTGTGAACTGCTACATCTCTTGTTCTCACTCATTGCCTGCCTCTACTCAGCTGCAGTGAACAGTTACATTCATTACTATTCTTTTGAAGTGTTACTAACAAAATACATAGAGTTCCTTTTTCCAGTTACTAAAATCCCATAGTGCACACACAAAAGGCAAATTTATTTTTTATCACTTCACTCCTCACTTTGCTGAGTAATACACAAAATAACTATTGAACCAAAAAGTTGTTCACTTTTCACTTTTACTTCAAATTTTTGTTAAGAGCCCATAATGTTAAGAGCTGCAGATGAGGTCAAGTAGTTCACAGATTTTCTCACCTGTATTGCCATCAAGATCTGGCTTGTCTAGTGGGTAACGCGGCATACATTCGATGAACAATTCAGCAATCCCAGCTGCTGTGTCCTTTGATGCTCTTGCAAGTTCATGCAGAGGATTTCTTCCTTTCAGATTTGCAGCCTGTAAAAAATAAAATGTGATGTGGAACTGCAGATAACAAGCAATTTGCATTTAGCTGCTAGTAATACATGGTAATATGTGAGCATTTCAATATCAAATTGCTATTTACTTAGCTCTTTGTACAAAATGTAGATGGTCCTAAATATGCCCAAGAACTTAATATGTTATTTATGAAGTGACAGTTTGTAACGATCAGTAAGACTATGGACAATGACTATGATGATGAGGATGATAATGATGATAATAATAAGAAGTACACACGGAGAAATTTGTCAAGATTTTGTTCAATCTAAAGTCGCAATCATCAATATGAACATCTCCTTGATAAGCTGCTGGATGGAAGATAAATGAGATTTAAATCATACTGTCACGTTCGTCTAAGGTGATTTAGGCCTTGACCTTATCACATCCACATCACTTTTGCTTAGTAGAGAACTGAGAGCCAATCTTAAGTTAAAACATTAACTTAGTAATTAACAGCTAATTTCAATGTGCTCAGACTAGATCTGAATGCTGTTTGACAGTTTATCTCCCTTTTGCTCAGAATCCATTTTACTTCTAGTGATACCTCCAGGGAGGTAGTTCACAACCCAACTAATCTACAAAGATAAAAATCAAGTAAATGCTAAGCTATTAAGCTAGACCTTTAAATGGCAACTACAAAAATTAAATCACTCCCCCCCCCCTCCCCCCCCACACACACACACCTCTCTCTCTCTCTCTCTCTCTCTCTCTCTCTCTCTCTCTCTCTCTCTGATGCAGTATTTCCACAACAGTAAGTTTTTAAATTTCACAATCTGCACAAACCAAGGGCGGTCACTTGATATACAAATTTTGATCCTCCCAGAGGCATATTGAACATGAATAAGCATAACAAGTTTCCTAAACAACAAATTTTCTAAACTGCTGCTAGCATTTTAATTCAGGAAGCTGATATGAAAGTAAGACTTGACAGAGAGACTGAAATTAATGCTGGAAATGGCAGGGGGAAAGAGATGATCTGAACCAAGAAGCTGCTTAATTCACATTTCAAGGGGAAAAGTACCAACACAGGCACTGGATAATAGAAGCCAAAAAACCTGGTGAGAAAGCACATAACTTTAATGTAGCAGAAATACTTCACTTTTGAAATATGCTCTTTACTTTCAAGAATGACAAATCAGTTATCCAACTGTAGCAGCTTGTGTGAACTAAAATCGGGTACAATTGTGAGTGCACAATTTTTGGACATTCAAGAAGCACATCAGCACTTGTAATTTGAGTTGAGGAATTCCAGAGCTAGACACTGTCACCAGCACAGACATGAGGCAGTCAGCGTGTGGAGGGACCGCGTGAGCAGCTGGACTGTATTTTATTTTGTAAATTCTGTTATCTAGAAAGTAGGAACATTTCTACTAATGCTTCATTGCAATGTGGTTTGAATATTATAAAGAATCAGATGATAGTATTTGTACTGTACTGTATTTACTGACAAATGGAAAACGTTGTTGCTTGCATTGTTTATGTGCACATGAACTTTAATTGTTATGAAGATATTTGTGACTGTATCATTGAGAAATTTCAGTAGCATTACTAAACTGAACTGTGCTGCTTGTGTATAACTGTGTTTACCCGCAGTTTAGAGCCAGTAGTTACAAACTTTCTAGCAGTACTGGTGGTGTTTTTTTTATTTTAAATTTTTTAAAAAGAAAACAATTACTTACTCGTACAATTGTGAACACTCAATAATTAGTTCTACCCACACATTTGTGATTAGTAGTTATCAAATGTAAAATACAACTGGTTATTTTCACCAAAGGATTTTCAGAATATAATTGAATGTAATTTGATGTTTGTGATGTGTTATTCTGAACTCACCTGAAAATCATATTCCAGGCAGTTATTAATACACACATACACCATGTATGTGCCATGTACAGATATAGCCAACACACTCAAATATAATAGTACAAAACAATACCAATAAAATAAGAAAGGCATCTGCATAATGACAATTAGTGACGTCCAATACGGTCAGTTTCATGCATTTAGCAATGTGGCACTATTTTTTTACAAGTCACACGGAAAACTACTACTCAGATATGAACTAACAGTTAGCCTTTCAACATTAAGACCACTTTCAAACACAATACTTTACAATCCAGTAGAAATAGTAACAGCACTACTCACAGCATTAACAAAAACAACAAAAATTACTCTAATTTTCCCTTGTAACAAACGTGTCAGAAGTGTGTTTGTTTAGTACTTCGAAAATTGCACACTGGGATCCTTCACCTTCAATTTTTTTTCTCCACCATTTACAAAAACTTGGAAGATACCAAGGAAATAACCAGTACATTGTGTTAAGAGAAAACAAGATGTAATATTTATTCTCACCTCGGCATCCAGCTGTGATTCAGTAAGAAGTACACGTGCTGTGCCTAGTTGACCTTCACGGCAAGCAATATGCAATGCATTATCTCCTTCTGAATCTGAGGCATCTGCATCAGCACCATTCTGTAGCAAAGCTGACACAACAGCTGCATGACCTGCTCCAGCTGCAACATGCAAAGCTGTTCTTCGGTGTGCATCACGGTCATCTACCTGCCAGAATTAATTAAATGCACTATATGAATATACAAGTAACATACAAAGTATGAATAAACAGCTATAGTTCATATTGAATTACCACATTTGAGCAGGCCCTGAGAGGAGCAGAGCTACATCATCAATAAGCTTTCTGACTAGGGTACTACAGAAGTCAATTTTGAAATATTATGGTTTTATTTCATATCTGACTAACTGCAGTAACAGTTCAAATACACTTCACTGTTATCACAACATTCATACTGTTTATTATGTAACAGTTCTGCAGCAACACTAAAATAATTCTCTATTCTGACATATAAAAACTTTTCCAGCACTATATAGCCGTCATTTCACCGCCACACCCAGTCTTTTAATTTCCTTTTATTTCTCTCCTTCCCGCTACTTCCTCCCCCCCCCCCCCCCTCCCCACCTCCTCTCCTGCCCTCTGTCTAAACTGCAGCACTTAACTGTCCACCACCCCCACCATACTATCCCTCCCCCTTCCCGCCCCAGCCTCCTCCTTACCTCCACCCAGTTGCCACTCCCATCATGCACTGGTGCTGCTGTTAGCAGTGTGGTTTCAGTTATCTGAGACTGCAGATGTGTGTGCAAGTTGCATTTGCGTGCGTGCGTGTGTGTGTGTGTGTGTGTGTGTGTGTGTGTGTGTGTGTGCGCGCGCGCGCGCGCGCGCGCGCGCGAATGTATGTCTATTGCTGACAAAGGCCTTAATGGCCAAAAGCTATAATTGTGTGAATCTTTTTGTTGTGCCTATCGCAACTCAGCATTTCCGCTAGATGGTGAGTAGCAACTTCCCTTCTCTAATACTGATGTAAAAACTTTGATAATATATAGTTGAATATCTAGTTGAATCTAACCTATTTCACTACTGAATATTGATAGGCCTGGCAATCACGCACACACACTGCACCTGGACAACTTTACACACATCCACTCTCACACAGACAGGAAATATACAATTCCTTCAACTGCTGGATTATTACTCTTAATGCTGTATTGTTGAGCCGTAACCAGACTGACTCACAGTAGTGTGTAAATCATGTGAGAAACTTTCAGTAAATGTCACATCATGAGAGAACCTAGTTAGCAAAGAGGATAAGAATGTAACATACAGTATTTTTACAACATGCATAAGATGTTTGTTCTTGTATATTAGTATCTAATCCCTGGGGCTAAATAACTACGCAGAAATAGACTTATCTTTGCACTGAGAAAGTGGCAGTTGTATCTGTACCTTCTTTGATAATTCTCAGGTACAAATGGCAAAAAGCAAAAGGTTGCAGAACAAAAATATTATGTAACAGATTTTATACATTCTACAATGATTCTTTATTCTCTCTTTTTATCATCTGGCTGTCTGAACAAGGCCACTGCCTGCTGAAACCCTGTTATAGCAATGCATCATGCTCATGCCATAGCATCGTAAAAAATATATTAAATAGTGGTAGATATTTGTAATTTGCAATCTCAATTTGGCAAAAATAGAAACCATATTGGCAAAAATAGAAACCATAAAATAGCAGTAACATCTGAATGCCTGTTACAAAGAGAAGTTACAAGTTAAATAAATAGCAAATTCTATTAAGTAAAACAAAATCCACAAAAGATTTTGATATCTATAAATTCAGAATTAATAACAAAAAATTCCACTAAATTAAATGGTGCTTTTGAAGCTTTCTTGCAGATTAAAACAGTATGTCAGATCTGGAGTCAAATCTGAACTCTTACCTCCCACAGGAAATGTTAACTGACAGCAACAAAAGGTAAGGATCCTGGTTGAAATCTTGGTATGACAGTTTTAATTTGTTATGAAATTCTGTATCATGCACACTGATGCAGAGTGGAAGGGTCAATCTGAGTAGTGATTTTGGCTGAGAGCTCTTGGCTGGAGTAGGTGATAGGGACTGTACACGTATTAATGTATTTGTGCCAAGCAAACACCTAAGCAGTAAGACGTAGGGAAACTGTCAGGAATACTGGGGAAGATTGAGGATCCAGAAAGCGTAAAGCGGGGAAAAGGAGATACTAAATGGAAATATGGAAATCTTTGTGCGGAGTAGGAAAGTACCAGGGGGGACTATTAAGGTGTCATTAAAGTCAACCATATTATGCTCAGCAGCATGTTGTATGGGTAAGGAGCTCTATTTAGTGGAGGGGTGGTGCCTGTCAACCTATAAACAGTTCGTAAGACTTTTAGTATACTCTGAGAAAGACTGTGAGTCACTATACATGAAGTATCCTCATGTGAAAAGGCACTGTGAGAGGCATGTTTTATTGTGTAATCAATGACAGTTGTTGAAGAACAGATCCTGCTGGTAATCGGTATTCTGATGTGAACAAAGGCTCCGTAAGAGCCACTGCTTAAGTGGAGTTGAACATCAAGGAATTAGGCACTCTCAAAGAGAACAAGATAAACTGAAAGAGAGAAAAATGTTCATATTCTAGAGGGATGAGAGTAGAATCTCTTACAAATGAAAGGTTTCTGAAAATGGACTAGGTGAAAGGTGCAGTATCTATGTAGCCAGAATGATATCTTTAGATGGACCATGAAAACACTGACGTAGGAAAGTGTTATGTAAGTACCCATGCCAGTTCTATAAACTTTTTTTGAAGTTTAACGCGTCATTCATAGAATGAGGTGTTCCATGTCCTTGCTCTCCATTGCCTGATGAAATATGTTTGTGCATTAAGGTAGCTAGTAAGTAGGAAGTGTCCCACTTTTTGGAAGTTTCTAATGGTTTGTGCAGATTGTAGTTGTAGTGATCCTGTGGTATTACTGATGAAAGCAGCAGACTTGTGCTTCTACCTGCTCAGGGTAAGTTAATTGCTCCATGGGGCTGTGAGTGACGAGCAAGGAGCACAGGTGACACCCATGATGTCAAAGAAATCATTGCCAAAACAACTGATGTTCAGATTTTATTGTAAAAATTTTTCAGAGTCTCTTGTGAGATGCACTCATGAAACCATCTATCTGGAATTTAATGCCTGTGAAGTCGACCAGTCAGATGTTAGGAGTGTATGTTATTGGAAATACATGATGTTCATCATCTCTGGGTGTGTTATTCTGCTGAATACAAGAAAAATGTCTCTTTCAGTATCTTCAACGCTGTGGATTGAAGTCCATAGGGAGGAAGCTGGTTCACAGTTCAAGGGCACTGCATAGCACAACCCCTGCAGCATGGATATTGTATGGCAGCTGACAGAAAATGTGAGAGAATTGGAAAATCCAATAAAATATAAGAGCTCCAGATTGAAGGTTTCAATGACCCATTCTTATCACCCCCAGTAGGAAAATAAGCCACAAAACATTTCATTTAGCAACCTCAATGAAGGACGAGAAGATAAGGCGCAAAGAAAGAGATGAAAAGAAGGTTTTAAACAAAAATTTCACAAAAATATTCAAGAATATATGTTGTCAAATTCAAGAAGTCAACAATGGAACATGTAGCAGTGCATACATTATACAGCTGCACTCAAATTATTAATACATTAAAGATGAAGATGTCTGTGTAGAAACGAGTTGTGCACATACAGTTCAAGTTGTGACATGGAATATTTTACATCTGTTCTTAAGAGAAGATTTCTGATGACGGAAAGTGTCCACAGAGTGCCGACAACTACACTGTGATTCACCACAGCACACAGTTACGTCATATGGTGAGATGTATTAACCAAAATTTATGACAAAATTTTATGGTTTGTTCATAGTTGACATTGGTAAGGAGTGACATAGATGAACTGTGTTAAAACTATAAAATTTGTCACAACTGCTAAGTAGTGGCAAACTCAGAATTATAAGTTTTGTAATATTCTGAGCCAGTCGCCACACATAAAAGGCATGTGAAACACAGGGAATTGATGCTACTGCTTTATTTGCTAAATTTCAAAAGGAAATGTTTAAAAAATTAGAGGGTGTTCTTAAGGTGCAATTGGATAGTATTAATGCAGAATTAGCTGTGCTTAAAATGCAATGTGAAGCTAATAAACTAAACAATAGGGAATACTACTAAGTATAATAACAACACAGGGAAATTGGTTATGAAAAATCATCCCGGAGCCACTCTGTAGCAGTTTTGGATGTGTTGGGTGTCATATTGTCCTGCTGCAATTGCCCAAGTGCGTCAGAATGCACAATGGACATGAATGGATGAAGGTTATCAGACAGGATGCTTACGTACGTGTCAAGGTCCCATACCACTCCAACTGCACATGCCCCACACCATTACAGAGCTTCCACCAGCTTGAAGAGTCCCCTGCTGACATGCAGGGTTCATGGATTCACGAGGTTGTCTTCATACCCATACATATCCATCCGCTCGATACAATTTAAAACTAGCCCTGCAACATGTTTCCAGTCAACAGCAGTCCAATGTTGGTGTTGATGGGCCCAAGCAAAGTGTAAAGCTTTGTGTCGTATAGTCATCAAGAGTACACAAGTGGGCCTTCAGCTCAGAAAGCCCATATCGATGTTTCGCTGAATGGTTCACATGCTGACACTTGTTTATCACCTAGTATTGAAATTTGCAGCAAATTACAGAAGGATTACACTTCTGTCACGATGAACAATTCTCTTCAGTCACTGGCGGTCCCATTCTTGCAGGATCTTTTTCTGGCAGCAGCAATGATGGAGATTTGCTGTTTTACCAGATTTGTGATATTCACTCATGAAATGGTCATACGGGGAAATCCTCACTTCATTGCTACATAGGAGATGCTGTTTGCCATTGTTCATTTGCCAACTACGACACCGTATTCAAACTCACTTAAATCTTGATAACCTGCCACTTTTGCAGCAGTAACTGATCTAACAACTGTGCCAGAGACTTGTTGTCTTATATAGGCATTGCCGTCTGCGGTGCCATCTTCTGTCTGTTTACATCTCTCTGTATTTGAATATGCATGCCTATACCAGTTTCTTTGGCACTTCATTGTATTTCTTACGTGCCTTTTCTAGAGCTTTCCCAAGAGCACTTAGTCATTTAGTCGGTGACATGACAGAATGGGGAACAGTCATTTCCAAGGATTTTAAATAATGGGAAGACTTTATGAACAATTTGAAAGAAAATATCCGTCTATAAGAAAACAGGTGGTGTTGATGTTACAATTTTTAGACACCTAAGTATTATAATAATTCTTGGGGTGGCTAAAAGAAATATACTGAATGGAATTTAATGCAATCAGAGTAAAACTATTTTGCACAAGTGTTAGTTGGGAAACTTCCACAGTACATACAGAAGGAGATTTTGCATAGAGGAGGAAGGATGTGAAGCAGCTACTGACCTTTTTCTTTCAAGAATTGCCTCCCAAACTCTGGTGTGTCATACATGAAATTATTATAAAAATGTCTATCTGGCAACAATGGAGCCAACTGCTGGCAGCAGTACACCCATGCGATGACTGTGAGTTGCAGTGATTCACAAATTTGGTAACACTATCTCTTTCCCACCCCACCATCACAAACACAGAACACTGTCTAGCCTATGATACATCATTGCCATCTACAGTGTCAGTGAACTTTAACTGAAAGTGATGTGTGTTATCAGTAATAGTATAATATTTTTGTTAGTAGCTACATTCGTAACGGAAAAAAAAATGAAAAAAAGAGTATTCATATGATGTGGGCTACAAATTGAAAGTAATAGCACAGTCGACAATGATTATGATGATGATGATGATGATGATGATGATGATGATGAAAGTTCAGATGATAATTCTCAGTGATTTCAAAGGACAGTTCAGTTTTATAAACTAAGAATTTGTTTAATGTGGCTTGGCAATCTAACTATAAAAATGGTAAAAATGTTATTTTTAAAAAAAATTGCTTAAAAATTAAGGTGTTTCGTACAGCCCATATAATACTGTATACAAACAGAAGCACAGGATGAAAGGGGAGTAATTATTGTCATATATCCCAAAATAACTGTACCACAGAAACAGGATCAAACTACACAACAAGTGAATATACAATTTTTCACAAAACATCCTGTGAAACTTTTAGACACTAGTATGAACCAGATTACAACTCACTCTGATCAAAATGAGATATGAACTAACGAAAACAATTTAAACGCAGGAAAATGGGGGATCGTCCTAGAGAGAGGGCCAAAATCAAGGATGTGATATTTCAGCAGTAGGCCCAAAGAAACAGAAATAGGCTTTGTTTAGTCAAATGTTATCACTGAGGGATCAGTTGGTAGAAGGAAAACAATTTTCAACACAAGAATAAGCAAACCTTTTGTATTAGGCACAAAGGAAGGTAAACCAGTAGATATTTATATAATAGAGTGAAACATTCCACGTGGGAAAAATATATCTAAAAACAAAGATGATGTAACTTACCAAATGAAAGCGTTGATATGTTGATAGACACACAAACACGAACACACACACAAAATTGAAGGTTTCGCAACCAACGGTTGCTTCATCAGGAAAGAGGGAAGGAGAGGGAAAGACGAAAGGATGTGGCTTTTAAGGGAGAGGGTAAGGAGTCATTCCAATCCCGGGAGCGGAAAGACGTACCTTAGGGGGAAAAAACTTGCCCTTCAATATATCCTCTCTTCCCGTTACCCACCAGGCCTCAACCTCCGCTAATTTCAAGTTGCCGCCGCTCATACCTCACCTGTCATTCAACAACATCTTTGCCTCTGTACTTCCGCCTTGACCGACATCTCTGCCCAAATTCTTTGCCTTTACATATGTCTGCTTGTGCCTGCATATGTGCGGATGGATGTGTGTGTGTACGCCAGTATGTACCTGTCCTTTTTTCCTCCTAAGGTAAGCCTTTCCGCTCCCGGGATTGGAATGACTCCTTACCCTCTCCCTTAAAACCCACATCCTTTCGTCTTTCCCTCTCCTTCCCTCTTTCCTGATGAACAAACCGTTGGTTGCGAAAGCTTGAATTGTGTGTGTGTGTGTGTGTGTGTGTGTGTGTGTGTGTGTGTGTGTGTGTGTGTGTGTGTGTTTGTGTGTTTATTTGTTTGTCTATCAACATACCAATGCTTTTGTTTGGTAAGTTACATCATCTTTGTTTTTAGATATATTTTCCCCAGTAGGTATTTATATAGATTTGGGAAGTGAAATCTCATTACTATCGCAAGAACAGTCAGTATATGTTAAGAACCCATGTTACTATCCCATGATGCCAGTTGGTGGGTGGGTGGGTGGGGGGGTGTGCCATTGCACATCACTGGAATAACTGGCACTAAAGAGAGAATTTTCAGAGAAGAAACTCAAACAACATTAAGTACAAATAATTTTAATGTTCACGCAAAAATGTAAACTTACAGGTATTATTAGGCATCAATTTGTTAATAAAATATACAGGACAGTTAGATTTTGATAGCAAAATCTTTTATATGCAACATGGACAATGTCTCTATGTGAACCATCCAACACAATATGAAAGGGTATATATGAGTGTGTATTTACATATATATATATATATATATATATATATATATATATATATATATATATATAAGGCAACAGTTTGTTGCGAAAGCTTGAATTTTGTGTGTGTGTTTTTGTGTGTTTGTGTGTCTATCGACCTGCCAGCGCTTTTGTTCGGTAAGTCACCTGATCTTTGTTTTTATATATAATGAGTGTGTATTTAGTAACACACACTCATAGAAATTATGAAGTAAGTGAAAGAGAATGTATAGCTGGAGAAGATTTATTATGTCATAAGGCTTACAAGTCTAATCTCTTAACCGAAGACCAGAAGAAAGACTTAGATAATATTTTACAGAAGTACCGAGATGTATTTTCTGACAAATCAGGACTAACAGAAGGCTGTGTGTGTCATTTCAAACTTAAAGACAGTGAATCCTTCTTTTGTAAATAATATCCAATGTCTTTAGTTTTACGAGCAGCAGTCGAAGACAAAATAAATAAAACGGCAGAAAACAAGGATATAGAAAGAAATCTTAATGTCCAAAATAATCCACTGCTAGTGGTAAAGAAAGCTACAGGAGGACCACGTTTGGTGTTCAATGCTCGCATGTTGAATAAACACACATAAATGGAAGGAGACCGACATGTACATATAGTCAATATGCCAGCCAAATTGAAATGAGGGAAGCATTTCAGTTCAATGGACTTGACATAATTTTATTGACAGATAACACGAACATACAAAGCATTTTTATATGATGGCAAATTGTATCAGTTTCTAGATTTACAGATCAGTTTGAACATCTCATTTTCAGAATGAAATTTTCACTCTCATTTTCAGTTTTCATTAAGGTTCTTGATGAAGACTTGTTGTTGTGGTCTTCAGTCCTGAGGCTGCTTTGATGCAGCTCTCCGTGCTACTCTATCCTGTGCAAGCTTCTTCATCTCCCATTACTTACTGCAACCTACATCCTTCTGAATCTGCTTAGTGTATTCACCTCTTGGTCTCCCTCTAAGATTTTTACTCTCCACACCGGCCTCCCCCCCCCCCCCCCCCCCCCCCCCAATGCTAAATTTGTGATCCCTTGATGCCCCAGAACATGTCCTAATAACCAGTCCCTTCTTTTTGTCAAGTTGTGCCACAAACTCCCCTTCTCCCCAATTCCATTCAATACCACCTCATTAGTTATGTGACCCACCCATCTAATCTTCAGCAGTCTTCTGTAGCACCACATTTCAAAAGCTTCTATTCTCTTCTTGTCCAAACTATTTATCGTCCATCTTTCACCTCCATACATGGCTACACTCCATACAAATACTTTCAGAAACGACTTCCTGACACTTAAATCTATACTCAATGTTAACAAATTTCTCTTCTTCAGAAACCCTTTCCTTGCCATTGCCAGTCTACATTTTATATCTTCTCTACTTCGACCATCATCAGTTATTTTGCTCCCCAAATAGCAAAACTCCTTTACTACTTTAAGTGACTCATTTCCTAATCTAATTCCCACAGCATCACTCGACTTAATTTGACTACATTCCATTATCCTCGTTTTGCTTTTGTTGATGTTCATCTTATATCCTCCTTTCAAGACACTGTCCATTCCGTTCAACTGCTCTTCCAAGTCCTTTGCTGTCTCTGACAGAATTATAATGTCATCGGCGAACCTCAAAGTTTTTATTTCTTCTCCATGGATTTTAATACCTACTCCGAATTTTTCTTTTGTTTCCTTCACTGCTTGCTCAATATAGACATTGAATAACATCGGGGATAGGCTACAACCCTGACTCACTCCCTTTCCAACCACTGCTTCCCTTTCATGCCCCTCGACTCTTGTAACTGCCATCTGGTTTCTGTACAAATTGTAAATACCTTTTCACTCCCTGTATTTTACCCCTGCCACCTTCAGAATTTGAAAGAGAGTATTCCAGTCAACATTGCCAAAAGCTTTCTCTAAGTCTACAAATGCTAGAAACGTAGGTTTGCCTTTCCTTAATCTTTCTTCTAAGATAAGTCGTAAGGTCAGTATTGCCTCACGTGTTCCAATACTTCTATGGAATCCAAACTGATCTTCCCCGAGGTCGGCTTCTACCCGTTCTTCCATTCGTCTGTAAAGAATTCATGTTAGTATTTGCAGCCGTGACTTATTAAACTGATAGTTCGGTAATTTTCACATCTGTCAACACCTGCTTTCTTTGGTATTGGAATTATTATATTCTTCTTGAAGTCTGAGGGTGTTTCTCCTGTCTCATACATCTTGCTCACCAGATGGTAAGTTTTGTCAGGACTGGCACTCCCAAGGCTGTCAGTAGTTCTAATGGAATGTTGTCTACTCCCAGGGCCTTGTTTCAACTCAGGTCTTTCAGTGCTCTGTCAAACTCTTCACGCAGTATCATATCTCCCATTTCATCTTCATCTACATCCTCTCCCATTTCCATAATATTGTCCTCAAGTACATCACCCCCGTATAGACCCTCTATATACTCCTTCCACCTTTCTGCTTTGCTTTCCTTTCCTTTCCTTTCCTTTCCTTTCCTTTCCTTTCCTTTCCTTTCCTTTCTTTGCTTAGAACTGGGTTTCCATCTGATCTCTTGATATTCATGCAAGTGGTTCTCTCTTCTCCAAAGGTCTCTTTAATTTTTCTGTAGGCAGTATCTATCTTACCCCTAGTGAGATAAGCCTCTACATCCCAACATTTGTCCTCTAGCCATTCCTGCTTAGCCATTTTGCATTTCCTGTCAATCTCATTTTTATTTATTTATTGTTCCGTGGGACCAAATTAAGGAGAAGTCTCCATGGTCATGGAACGAGTCAATACATGAAATTATAACACGATATTAGAAACAGATAAAATGAAGTATAAAAAAACATATTCAGGTGACAAGTCGTAAGTTTAAATGAAGAAAATCAACAATGTAACACTGGAATTTGCTTAATTTTTTAGCTCTTCCAGGAGCTCCTCAACAGAATAGAAGGAGTGAGCCATGAGGAAACTCTTCAGTTTAGACTTAAAAGAGTTTGGGCTACTGCTAAGATTTTTGAGTTCTTGTGGTAGCTTATTGAAAATGGATGCAGCAGAATACTGCACTCCTTTCTGCACAAGAGTCAAGGAAGTGCATTCTACATGCAGATTTGATTTCTGCCTAGTATTAACTGAGTGAAAGCTGCTAACTCTTGGGAATAGGCTAATATTGCTAACAACAAATGACATTAAAGAAAATATATACTGTGAGGGCAATGTCAAAATTCCTAGATTTTTGAATAGGGGTCAACAAGAGGTTCTCGAACTTACACCACATATAGCTCGAACAGCCCGTTTTTGAGCCAAAAATACCCTTTTTGAATCAGAAGAATTACCCCAAAAAATAATACCATATGACATAAGCGTATGAAAATATGCGAAGTAGACTACTTTTCGTGTTGAAGTGTCACTTATTTCAGATACTGTTCTAATGGTAAATAAAGCAGCATTTAGCTTCTGAACAAGATCCTGGACATGGGCTTTCCACAACAGCTTACTATCTATCTGAACGCCTAGGAACTTGAACTGTTCTGTCTCGCTTATAATATGCCTATTCTGTCTGATCAAAATATCGGTTCTTGTTGAATTGTGAGTTAGAAACTGTAAAAACTGAGTCTTATTGTGATTTAGCATCAAATTATTTTCCACAAGCCACGAACTTATTTCATGAACTACATTATTTGTTACTGTTTCAATATTACACACAAGATCCTTCACTATCAATCTGGTGTCATCAGCAAACACAAATATTATTGAATCACCTGTAATACTAGAAGGCATATCATTTATATAAATAAGAAGCAGCAGTGGCCCCAGCACCGACCCTTGGGGAACGCCCCACTTAACAGTGCCCCATTGGGACTGAACATCACTACCACTCTCAATATTGCGGAGAATTACCCTCTGCTTTCTGTTCTTAAAGTAAGAGGCGAATCAATTGTAAGCTACTCCCCTTACTCCATAATGGTCCAACTTCTGCGGTAATATTTTGTGGTCAACACCGTCAAAAGCCTTAGTTAAATCAAAGAAAACACCTAGCGTTCGCAACCTTTTATTTAATCCGTCCAAAACCTCACAGAGAAAAGAGAATATAGCATTTTCAGTTGTTAAACCATTTCTAAAACCAAACTGAACATTTGACAGCAAATTATGTGAATTTAAATGCTCCAGTAACCTTGTATATACAACCTTCTCAATAACTTTAGCAAACACCGATGGCATAGAAATAGGTCTAAAATTGTCAACATTATCAATGTCTCCCTTTTTATAAAGTGGCTTCACAACCGAGTACTTCAATCGGTCAGGAAACCAACCATTCCTAAAGGAAAAGTTACAGATATGGCTGAGAACTGGGCTAACATACATAGAACAATACTTCAGTATTCTGCTGGATACCCCGTCATATCTATGAGTGTTCTTGGTCTTTAGTGATTTAATTATTAACTCAATCTCCCTCTTGTCAGTATCATGGAGGAGCATTTCAGGTAACAGTCTCGGAACACTTTTTTCTAAGAGCATTATATGATTCCCTGTTAGGACTAGGTTTCTATTTAGTTCACATGCTATATTCAGAAAGTGATTATTAAATACTGTACATATATGCGACTTATCAGTAACACGGACATTCCCACTATGCACTGATTCTATATCCTCGACCTGTCTCTGCAGACCAGCAAATTCCTTTACGACTGACCATATGGTCTTAATTTTATCCTGAGACTTAGCTATTCTATCTGCATACCACATACTTTTTGCCTTCCTAATAACATTTTTAAGCACCTTACAATACTGTTTGTAATGGGCTGCTGCATTTAGATTTTGACTGTTTCTAACGTTTTGATATAATTGCCACTTTGTTCTACAAGACATTCTTATCCCTCTAGTCAGCCACCCAGGCTGCCTGTTTGTGCTAGTACCCTGTTTTGAACGTTCTAATGGAAAGCAGCTTTCAAAGAGCATGAGAAAAGTCTTGAGAAAAGCATTATATTTATCGTCTACTGTATCAGCACTATAAACATCTTGCCACTCTTGTTCCTTTATAAGGCTTACAAAGGTCTCTACAGCAACTGGATCAGCTTTCCTGAACAGCTGATGACTATATTTAACACATGTTGCAGCACAAAAATCTTTTAAAGTTAAAATTTGTGCATCATGATCTGAAAGGCCATTAACCTTTTTGCTAACAGAATGCCCTTCTAGTAATGAGGAATGAACAAGAATGTTTTCTATGGTTGTTCTACTGTTCCCTTGCACTCTCATTGGAAAAAATACGGTTTGCATAAGATTATATGAATTAAAGAGGTCTACCAGCATCCTCTTTCTTGCACAACCACTTATACAATTAATATTGAAGTCACCACATATAACTAACTTTTTGTATTTCCTATAAAGTGAACCAAGAACCTCCTCTAGCTTTAGCAAAAATGTTGTGAAATCGGAGTCTGGGGATCTATAAATAACAACAGTTAGAAGTTTAGCTCCGTTAAATTTAACCACACCTGCGCAACATTCAAACACCTTTTCAGTGCAGTACTTTGAAACTGCAATTGACTCAAATGGGATGCCGTTTTTCACATATATGGCTACTCCCCCACACCGCAAAGAGCTCCTCGAAAAGCTGCCAGCCAACCTGTATCCTGGTAAAGGAAGCCTCTGAATTATCTCCTTATTTAAGAAGTGTTCAGATATACCAATAATTTCAGAGTCAACATCTATAAGTAGTTCACTAACTTTATCTCTAATACCTTGTATATTTTGATGAAATATACTAATCCCTCATTACTCGGATACCTAAGCTTTGTCAAAAGTGATTCCCTTGTTAGAGAGACTTTCCTTAAGCAGGAATACCTATCAGCTGACTTCAATCTAAAAATGGTGCAGCTCTAACACCCACTACTGCAGGAATTTTCCCATGAGTGATCCCACCAACCCCACCTATACTGTCACCTATAAGCTTTGCCAACCTCCCCTTCCCATACCTGTTGAGGTGCAGGCCATGTCTAGTGAAACCCGTCCTGCTGATAGACTCCACCGACACAACTGAAATGTGATCCATGCTTTCTGTCATCAGCGCACCCCCAAGTCTCATGTTATTACGCCTGACGGCTGTATTAAGATGAGGCCGATCGTGACACTGAAACAGTTCCACGAAATGCACATTCGTGTTGCCAGTCTGAGTGGCTATCTTTTCCAGGTCACCATCTATGTTATACTCCCCATCCCTATCAATACTATTACCAGCCCCACCCACAATCACTACCTGATCCTCTTTAGTAAAACCCCTACATAACCCCCTATGTTAACAGTCACCTGAGCCAACCCTGCATTAGGCTTCACAATGCTGGTGACCTGGTACTCACTCCCCAGCACTTCCTGCAACTGCTGGCCTACACCTCTACCATGAGAACTACCCAACAGCAGAACCTTCTTCTTCCTCTTTGACTTTGCAACTGTTCTAGGCACAGTAACTACTGAGGTCTGCTGCATACTTCCTACATCTACAGCTACTAGAGATTCCTCTCCACTAGACTCTGACAGTTGGTCACATCTATTGTAAACACCAATAGTAAAACTATCTGAAAATCTTCTTCTTCTAGCAGATCTCTTGCCAACAGCCAGCTCCCATTCCCCAACCCCCTTCTCCCTCCTCATTCTATCTAGTTCCTGTGCGTTTTTCAACTGCACCTGAAGGGCACAGATCTTACGCTCCTGCTCCTCTATCAACTTACTCTTGCTACATAACCCGCAGTTCCAGGAGAGGATCTCACCAGAACGCCCACCGGCTTCCCCACTGCATTCCCCCCAGTGAAAATACTTCGAACAAGTCTCACACCGCAATCCACTACTCACGAACCTACGGCAAAGCCCACACTTCTCACTCATGGTAAAATTTTACGTTTTCTAAGTTCCGCTACTACAATAAGAAGATGTTAAAAACCTGACTACAATAATCAAAAACTTACTCTACAAGGGAAGTAACTACTATTATTAACAGTATTAATAAACAACAAATGTGAATATAACAAAAGACTAATACAGAAAGAGAATCAAACGTCTGATGACACAGTAACGAAGCTGAAAACAGTTCCCAAAAGGTTCTTCTGAAATTATTTCACCAGAAAACACCAAGAACACCGGTTGAATACTACTAAAGTTTCTAAATAAACCACTATACACAAACAATTAATTAGTACTTAGCTTTCGATGCGCCGCTACAGCTGCAACTGGTCAGCGCGGAATGTAAACACAGGCAAGAGGTTAAGTCGCACGATACGAAACACTCACAAATATCAGGTCACAACACAAGAAAGGCAGAGGTGAATGAAGAAACCACTAATACGTCACTTATATAGTAAATATTATCACAAAAACCGTTAAAATATGTATCTGAAACCTAAAAACATATGAAAACTTAGAGAGCGATCTCACACGCAGACGTTTGTATTCCTTTTTGCCTGCTTCTTTTACTGCATTTTTATATTTTCTCCTTTCATCAATTAAATTCAATATTTCTTCTGTTACCCAAGGATTTCTACTAGCCCTCATCTTTTTACCTACTTCATCATCCGCTGCCTTCACTACTTCATCCCTCAGAGCAACCCATTCTTCTTCTACTGTATTTCTTTCCCCCATTCCTGTCAATTGTTCCCTCATGCTCTCCCTGAAACTCTGTACAACCTCTGGTTTAGTCAGTTTATCCAGGTCCCATCTCCTTAAATTCCCACCTTTTTGCAGTTTCTTCAGTTTTAATCTACAGTTCATAACCAATAGATTGTGGTCAGAGTCCACATCTGCCCCTGGAAATGTCTTACAATTTAAAACCTGGTTCCTAAATCTCTGTCTTACCATTATATAATCTATCTGATACCTTCTAGTATCTCCAGGATTCTTCCATGTATACAACCTTCTTTTATGATTCTTGAACCAAGTGTTAGCTATGATTAAGTTATGCTCTGTGCAAAATTCTACCAGATGGCTTCCTCTTTCATTTCTTACCCCCAATCCATATTCACCTACTATATTTCCTTCTCTCCCTTTTCCTACTCTCGAATTCCAGTCACCCATGACTATTAAATTTTCCTCTCCCTTCAGTACCTAAATCATTTCTTTTATCTCATCGTACATTTCATCAATTTCATCATCATCTGCAGAGTTAGTTGGCACATGAACTTGTACTACTGTAGTAGGTGTGGGCTTCGTGTGTATCTTGGCCACAATAATGCATTCACTATGCTGTTTGTAGTAGCTTACCTGCACTCCTATTTTTTTATTCATTATTAGACCTACTCCTGCATTACCCCTATTTCATTTTGTATTTATAACCCTGTATTCACCTGACCAGAAGTCTTGTTCCTCCTGCCACCGAACTTTACTAACTCCCACTATATCTAAATTTAACCTATGCATTTCCCTTTTTAAATTTTCTAACCTACCTGCCCGATTAAGGGATCTGACATTCCACGCTCCGATCCGTAGAATGCCAGTTTTCTTTCTCCTGATAACAATGTCCTCTTGAGTAGTTCCCGCCCGGAGATCTGAATGAGGGAATATTTTACCCAAGAGGACACCATCATCATTTAACCATACAGTAAAGCTGCATGCCCTCAGGAAAAATTACGGCTGTAGTTTCTCCTTGCTTTCAGCTGTTTGCAGTACCAGCACAGCAAGGCCGTTTTGGTTAGTGTTACAAGGCCAGATCAGTCAATCATCCAGACGGTTGCCCCTACAACTACTGAAAAGGCTGCTGCCCCACTTCAGGAAGCACACGTTTGTCTGGCCTCTCAACAGATACCCCTGTGTTGTGGTTGAACCTACGGTATGGCCATCAGTATCGCTGAGGCACGCTAGCCTCCCCACCAATGGCAAGGTCCATGGTTCATGAAGCCTTAGCGAATGAATTACTACAGGAGTTGTTGATATATGTAGATGACATTTTAATAGTACCCAAGATGCGGGAAGAACATTGTAAAAGATTGATTGAAGCCTTACAAAAATTTTGAAAGAAAGGAATTGTGATTAAACTCACCAAATCCCACTTCAGATGAGAAGAGGTTAAGTTCCTAGGGCATCTGGTAGGCATATATGGGATCAAACCTGACCCAGAACACACAAGGGCAATTAAGGAATGTCCGGAACCAAGAAATATAAAAAAAAAAAAGGCTCATTCATCAGTTTAGCTGGGTTTTATCATCAATTCATACAAGGACAAAAGATGAACAGCCTGAGATGATTATTCTCATTAAAGCAAAAATCTAAATGGGTATGGGATGAGGAAGCACCAGAAGCTTTTCAAAACATTAAGCTATCTTTAGGAAATGCACTCATATTGCAAGATCCAAAATTAAATGAACCTTTCAAACTAGCAACAGATGCATCTGAACATGGATAGTATGCGAGCTGTTTCAGAGAAAATGGGACCCTGATATAGGAGAGTGTAATACTATTGCTGTCGTGAGTCATTGTTTAAATAAAGATGAACTAAATTACATAGCTATGGTAAAAGAATTGCTTGTGATTCTGTGGAACATTAAGAAGTTTCAAACATTAATTGGGGGATCAAAAACAGTCATTTATACTGACCATCAGGCATTATACTGTTTAATGGAAAGCTGCCTCTTGCATGACCGTCTAATGCATTGGGCATTATTCTTATGATATCATATAGAAACTGTTCGCATTAAAAGATCACAAAATATTGTTCTGGATGCTTTATCACTATTTCCTCTATGTTTGAATGACATGATGAGGACTTGTGGCTCAGGCATGATTTTCGCTGTAAATTTCCTCTCAATAACTTATATAAATGATGAAGTATGAAATTTTGTTGTAAGGATTAAACAGAATACTTATTTTGGTGATAAGATAAGTAATGAAAAACCAGCATTATGAACAACCAGAGAGAAAAGTATATGGTTCTATAAAGGAGATGCTTTGGTTTGTAAAGCAAAAGAAGGTAAATCAGCTTGAAGGCTGTGTATACCACAAATATGCTGAGAGATCTAACACGGTTTATCCATAAAGGCTATGGTCATTATGGCATACCGAAATGTATACAACACATGAACAAATTCTATTACTTCAAAAATTTGAGAAGTCTTATGATGCTGTGAAGTGTGTCAGAAGGTGAAAGAAGATAATATAGGTATCCCTTATAGGTTGTATCCTATAACACATATGGCATTACATGACAACTGCCATAGATATTTTTTTTTGTCAACTACCTCATAGTCACAGTGGAGTTAAGTATATTTCTGCACTTCTAGAATAGTGGTCAAATACGTTAGGCTTTATTTAATTAAGTAAGTACATACACCCATTGTGATACACTGCTTACAGGAATATTTCAGGGATATACGAAAACAATGAGGACTATTAACCGCTTTTGCTCACAATTCATTAGTAACAAAGAGTGTCTTGCATGGGAATGGTGAGACACGCAGCTATATCAAGATACCACCCGCAATCCAACCCATGTGAACAAGTCATGAAAGCACTGTGGAGACTATGTAGAACATATTGTTCACAATACCATACACGTGGGTACAACTCATTCCTGATTTTCAGATAGTAATAAATGAACTATTTATTTATTTATTTACTTATTCTTCATAATTGCAGTCTATTATCTGAGAAAGCTAAAACAAGCCATACAAATCACATTTCCTTGGATACTAAGAAATTATGTATTAATTATGAGAAGAATATTTGTTGGGGAACCATTATTGAAATTATTTAAGTGGCCATCTACACTCAAAGACTATTTGGAAGACATACATATGACAGAAGAACTACATCTATACACAGATGTAGATATGAGGACACAGAAGTGTAATAGTAAAGCACTTATTCCAACGTTTAATACTGATGAATTAGCGCTTGTTCGAATTCATCGTAGTTCCAATATAAAGAAAGAAACGAGTAATTATTTCCAAAGTATTGCGGATCACAAAGGATGTTGAGCACACCACACCAAGCGGCTTTATATCTTGCAGACCCCACAACACACCAAGATAAAGGTCTATATAATATAGATGTGATAAAATGATTTATTCCCTTGGGAGAACATCCATCTAAGAAAGTTCAGCAGGGTGATGTTTGTAAGGCCCAGAGTTAACTGATCTATTATTTACGCTATCATTTTCTGTGGAATAGTTTCTTCACTCTTTTTCTTTTCTACGGTCTTTTAATAAATATTCTCTCTCACTATCCTGTCCTAGAATCAGGTATATGGAACAGCCAAATTAGTCACAGAATATACATGTACTGTAAAAGAGTACACATAGTTGCTCATATATTGATATCTCGTATACAAGTGACTAACATTTATACCGGTTAAAATCTATGATTCAATTCAAATCTATCTTTCATATATTTTGTATGAATGTTTCATTATTTTGGTACTTCATGCAATATTATAAATTTATAGATATGGTACAGTGGTTAATTTAAATGCATTAGAAGAAGAATGCTAAGAACCTTCAATAGTGTATTACACTGTTTTTTTTTTTTTTTTTGGAAATTGTCTTAAATTATTAATTATGTCATTTTATGGTCCTAACATGCCATTTTCCCTCTTGAATTTCAGTATTCTTTTATAAAAATGGAAATGAAGTTCAAATGATTTGGACATCCACTAAACTGCTCCATTCGAGTCGCATGATGCCTGTGATGCCACGGCTAGTTCACTGCTACATCTACATCTACATCTACATCCATACTCCGCAAGCCACCCAACGGTGTGTGGCGGAGGGCACTTTACACGCCACTGTCATTACCTCCCTTTTCTGTTCCAGTCGCGTACGGTTCGCGGGAAGAACGACTGTCGGGAAGCCTCCATGCGCGCTCGAATCTCTCTAATTTTACATTCGTGATCTCCTCGGGAGGTATAAGTCCCATAACACTCCCCTGTGGCACGCCAGAGGTTACTTTAACGTCTGTAGACATCTCTCCATTGAGAACAACATGCTGTGTTCTGTTTGCTAAAAATTCTTCAATCCAGCCACACAGCTGGTCTGATATTCTGTAGGCTCTTACTTTGTTTATCAGGCGGCAGTGCGGAACTGTATCAAACTGCCTTCCAGAAGTCAAGGAAAATAGCATCTACCTGGGAGCCTGTATCTAATATTTTCTGGGTCTCATGAACAAATAAAGCGAGTTGGGTCTCACACGATCGCTGTTTACGGAATCCATGTTGGTTCCTACAGAGTAGATTCTGGGTTTCCAAAAACGACATGATACGCGAGCAAAAAACATGTACTAAAATTCTACAACAGATCGACGTCAGAGATATAGGTCTATAGTTTTGCGCATCTGCTCGACGACACTTCTTGAAGACTGGGACTACCTGTGCTCTTTTCCAATCATTTGGAACCTTCCGTTCCTCTAGAGACTTGCGGTACACGGCTGTTAGGAGGGGGGTAAGTTCTTTCGCGTACTCTGTGTAGAATCGAATTGGTATCCCGTCAGGTCCAGTGGACTTTCCTCTGTTGAGTGATTCCAGTTGCTTTTCTATTCCTTGGACACTTATTTCAATGTCAGCCATTTTTTCGTTTGTGCGAGGATTTAGAGAAGGAAATGCAGTGCGGTCTTCATCTGTGAAACAGCTTTGAAAAAAGGTGCTTAGTATTTCAGCTTTATGCGTGCCATCCTCTGTTTCAATGCCATCATCATCCTGGAGTGTCTGGATATGCTGTTTCGAGCCACTTACTAATTTAACGTAAGACCAGAACTTCCTAGGATTTTCTGTCAAGTCAGTACATAGAATTTTACTTTTGAATTCACTGAACACTTCACGCATAGCCCTCCTTACGCTAACTTTGACATTGTTTAGCTTCTGTTTTTCTGAGTGGTTTTGGCTGCGTTTAAACTTGGAGTGAAGCTCTCTTTGCTTTCGCAGTAGTTTCCTAACTTTGTTGTTGAACCACGGTGGGTTTTTCCCGTCCCTCACGGTTTTACTCGGCACGTACCTGTCTAAAACGCATTTTACGATTGCCTTGAACTTTTTCCATAAACACTCAACATTGTCAGTGTCGGAACAGAAATTTTCGTTTTGATCTGTTAGGTAGTCTGAAATCTGCCTTCTATTACTCTTGCTAAACAGATAAACTTTCCTCCCTTTTTTTATATTCCTATTAACTTCCATATTCAGGGATGCTGCAACGGCCTTATGATCACTGATTTCCTGTTCTGGGCTTACAGAGTCGAAAAGTTCGGGTCTGTTTGTTATCAGTAGGTCCAAGATGTTATCTTCATGAGTCGGTTCTCTGTTTAATTGCTCCAGGTAATTATCGGATAGTGCATTCACTATAATGTTACTCGATGCTCTGTCCCTACCACCCGTCCTAAACATCTGAGTGTCCCAGTCTATACCTGGTAAATTGGAATCTCCACCTAAGACTACAACATGCTGAGAAAATGTATATGAAATGTATTCCAGATTTTCTCTCAGTTGTTCTGCCACTAATGCTGCCCAATCGAGTGGTCGGTAAAAGGAGCCAATTATTAACCTAGCTCGGTTGTTGAGTGTAACCTCCACGCATAATAATTCACAGGAACTATCCACTTCTACTTCACTACAGGATAAACTACTACTAACAGCAACAAACACGGCACCACCGGTTGCATGCAATCTATCCTTTCTAAACACCGTCTGTGGCTTTGTAAAAATTTCGGCAGAATTTCTCTCTGGCTTCAGCCAGCTTTCTGTACCTATAACAATTTTAGCTTCGGTGCTTTCTATCAGCGCTTTAAGTTCCGGTACTTTACCAATGCAGCTTCGACAGTTTACAATTACAATACCGATTGCTGCTTGGTCCCCGCATGTCCTGACTTTGCCCCACACCCTTTGAAGCTGTTGCCCTTTCTGTACTTGCCCGAGGCCATCTAACCTAAAAAACCGCCCAGTCCACGCCACAAAACCCCTGCTACCCGTGTAGCTGCTTGTTGCGTGTAGTGGACTCCTGACCTATCCAGCGGAACCCGAAACCCCACCACCCTATGGTGCAAGTCGAGGAATCTGCAGCCCACACGGTCGCAGAACCGTCTCAGCCTTTGATTCAGACCCTCCACTCGACTCTGTACCAAAGGTTCGCAGTCAGTCCTGTCAACGATGCTGCAGATGGTGAGCTTTGCTTTCATTCCACTAGCGAGACTGGCAGTCTTCACCAAATCAGTTAGCCGCCGGAAGCCAGAGAAGATTTCCTCCGATCCATAGCGACACACATCATTGGTGCCGACATGAGTGACCACCTGCAGATGGGTGCACCCTGTACCCTTCATGGCATCCGGAAGGACCCTTTCCACATCTGGAGTGACTCCCCCCGGTATGCACACAGAGTGCACATTGGTTTTCTTCCCCTCTCTTGCTGCCATATCCCTAAGGGTCCCCATTATGCGCCTGACATTGGAGATCCTGACTACCAGTAAGCCCACCCTCTGCGACCGTCCAGATCTTGCAGACTGAGGGGCAACCTCTGGAACAGGACAAGCAGCCATGTCCGGCCAAAGATCAGTATCAGCCTGAGACAGAGCCTGAAACTGGTTCGTCAGACAAACTGGAGAGGCCTTCTGTTCAGCCCTCCGAAATGTCTTTTGCCCCCTGCCAAACCTCGAGACGACCTCCCTCTCTACCACAGGTGAGGGGTCAGCCTCAATGTGGGCAGTATCCCGGGCAGCCACAGTCATAGTCCGATCAGGGGATGCGTGAGACGAGCTGGCCGTCCGCCACAAACCCCCATCCGGACCCCCACAGTGATGCCCATTGGCAACAACCTCAAGCTGCGAGACCGAAGCCAACACTGCCTGAAGCTGGGAGCGGAGAGATGCCAACTCAGGCTGCATCCGAACACAGCAGTTGCAGTCCCTATCCATGCTAAAAACTGTTGTGCATAGAACGTCTGAACTAATTTACAGAGAGCACAAACAATGCGACACAAAATTTAAACAGTTATTAAAATACAAGATTGCCTAGTAAATGCAGTAATGCTGCTACTTGCGCACTGCTGACATGCTGCTTGGTGGCGGAAGGAGACTACGCGATTTTACACTATTCAGGTACTAAAACGCGATGCTACAACTCTCAAATACTATAATACGCCCGAAATTTATGAATTAAACAATGTAAGTACCAAAAACACGCAAAGAAATTAAGAATTAAACTATGTAACAAATAAGTGAGCTAGGAGTATACGACTTGCTGCTGGCAGCTGCTTATCCAACGGCGGCAGGGAGCACACTCCCTGCTCCTACTGTCTCAAAGCTAATTCACAGTGATGTCTTGTTTTGGAATTTATATTTTGGAGAATGGATTACAAATGGTGTGTAGTACCACACTATACAAATACATACATAAAACTCCTGGTAAATTATTTTCGGCTGTTCCAAAGAATGAGGTGGTGCGTAAAAAGTGATTGCACTGTACCGGCAGAATACCACAACATGTCAATGCCAAAGTTCCCTCACTTAATTAGAAATGTCTTGCACTCTGAAGTTTAACATTAATTTACCTCCGAGATATGCTTTCACACTGTTTCAATGGAGGATAGCATCGGTCAACAAAATTAAACTTCTAGTGAAAATTGTCGTTTTAAACTTCTAGTGAAAATTGTCATTTTACCTAAATACACCACAATTATTACGTAGCTCAGTTGTTGGAATTGTAAACTACGGAATTTTATAAGATGATGTCCACAGATTGCTGATTTGAATCTAACCTTTCAAGAACATTTTAACTTGTTTGTAAAACAACTCAACAGTCCTCTCATATGAAAACAAAATCACAATTACAAAACTGAACCACACCGATCAGAAACAGAATATTATTGTTTCCAGAATGAGAAAACATTCTGGAAACATCCCCTAGGCTGTGGTTAAGCCACTCCACAATATCCTTTCTTTCAGGAGTGCTAGTTCTGCAAGGTTTGCAAGAGAGCTTCTGTAAAGTTTGGAAGGTAGGAGGTGAGGTATTGGCAGAAGTAAAGCTGTGAGGACGGGGCGTGAGTCGTGCTTGGGTAGCTCAGTTGGTAGAGCACTTGCCTGTGAAAGGCAACGGATCCCGAGTTCGGGTCTCGATCCGGCACACAGTTTTAATCTGCCAGGAAGTTTCAGAATATTATTGTTTTCCTTGGTGTTTATATGCGCTTATATTTGTGATCGCTGTTCACATACATCATGTTGAAAAAGGTATTTTCTAATTAATGTGACCACATACTTTTTACTTTATTAGAAACAATGTTTTCATCTTCATACTGTCCAGCTAGGATCCTTATTGATTAAACTTTTGCAGTTTAAAAACATTTGACTATAGACTTTTACCTTACTTCATGTCCTAGTTCTGAACGAAGCAAGACGCATGGGACATCTATAAATTATTTGGTTGTTAAAACCAGGCAATTGTGATTATATTTAATTGTATCTAATGGGTATCGGTGTAGTTGACTTGCAAGAGTTTGTATGCTTATATGAAACTTGTGGAAAGGAAAATACACCTGAGCTGAAAATATGAGAGTACTAAGTTATCTCAAGTGAGAGAGGAAGTAATTTTTTGGTTCCTCTAACCTGCATTATTTCTTCGGAGAAGAAATTATGGAGATCGACGCAGCCACATATCCAAAGATGAGGATCAGCTAAACATTTCAAGTAAGTCAACTGTACTAAGAGAAGTGTGAAGTTTGCAATCCAGTTTTGCACTGCTCCTCTTGTCGCCGAAACCATTCGAATATGGTGACCGACATGATCAGGACTCGAAGAAAGGGGAAATTTTAAACGAAATCAAGATAAAAAAATATTGTGAGTTGCTATAGCAACCAATAGTAACAAGGCAGGGTAATTGTTTCACAGAGTTGGATTCTGCATAAATGGTAAAAAGGGGTGAAAATTAATAAATACCATACAAGAAAAGATGCAAGGAAAAATCTCAACAGTTTAGACTAAGAGGAGTTATGATGAGATCTATTCAACAATGAAGATCCAGTGTGGAGAGTAAGCACAGCACACACACACACACACACACACACACACACACACACACACACATTGTGGGAGTGTGGACCCCACAACCAACACGAACGACGCTAGCTGCTGCTCATTGGTGCTGACTACAAATCTGTTCACCGACACCAATGACGCCCGTGCTGTTCACCGGCGCTGATTCCACACCTGCTCACTGACGCAGCCTAAAACTCTATGCTGGGTGAGCGAAAGACAATTAACTGAGTGTGAAGTTAAGGACACTGTTCAATAATAGACTTTTAATATAGTTATTAAACTCAGAGGTTAATTTTTTTTAACAACAACTCGATCTAAAAGTAAAAAAAAATATGGATAATACTCAAAAAACTGGGGAAACATCAGAACCAGCCATGGCCATGACAGTGACAAAAGAAATGCCAGACTGGACTGAGTAGTAAATTTAATTAAAGCACTAAGTCTTAAATTGGACATAGTGAGTACTCAACTAAATGCTAGATTAGATGACCAAAGTGCAGCTGAACATGCTCAAATTGCAACTTTAAGTGAAAACATTAGATGCACTGACTGCAAATTCAGCTGCTTTAAGACTAGAACTAAGTCTTCCAAATTAGATTCAGTAAATACTCAGTTAAATGATAGATTAGATGAACAAAAGGCGGATTCAGCTGCGATAAGAAAGGAAAGGAACTAAGTGCTACTTTAAGTGAAAAGCAAGAAGCACAGGGTGAGGTTTTAAACGCTAAGTTCAGTGCCTTAAATGATAAAGTGGAGGGTTTGCAATTAGATTTAAAGAATGAATTAAGTAATTCCCTGACTACCCATGTAAACCATCTGTTCACTGACTTTAGTCAGACACAGAGTAACCAATTTCAGGACTTAGCTAAAAAACTAGAATTTGATACTGAAGATAAATGTAATAATGTAGAAACTGAACTTGGCGAAAAGTTAGGATGATTTCAAAGCGCATGCAATGTTACACTCGATGCTGTAAAGCAGAGGTTGCAGACCTTAAAAGAGGGTTTGGAAAAACAGGACAAATTAATACCTATGGTCCAATCGCAAATTGCATGTGTTAGTACCCAAGTAGATAACATGGAACATGACTTTAAGGAGAAACTAGTCACTTCAGACTTAATAAATATAAGTAATCTGGAGGAACAAGCAGATGGAATAATCGATCGAAAAGTTGATGTGAGGGTAATCTCCAGAAACGTTTTGACTGTTGCTTTTTCCAAACTTAATGATATTAACAATGTTATAGATAACTTGTGTGAAGAATTCAAACCTGTCCACGACAGAGTAGAAAATAGAATAACTTCACTTAATGTTGTGTTTTCTAGTTAAGTGGTAATTGTTTTGTTGTGAGGAGGCTTTCACACAAAATTTAACGAGAAGTATTGGTCCGTAAGTAATCGAGTGAGGTTAATGTCAGGTCCATGGGATCCGACCGGAGTCTCATCTATCTCCCAGGGGCATTAACATTCTGTGTTAATGGGTGGAGTGACGACCGTCGGATCCCTAGCGGTTTTCAACATTTCTTCTGCAATAAAATTTTTCTGCACCGAATACCCCAATTTCTTACACTATCCTCTACTTCTTACACTATCACTCTACTTCTTCTATTATCCTATCATCCACCATTAGGAGAAGTCGTCCTCGGGTGTTAGAGGATTGTGCCTGTTGAGTCGCCTTCATGCTGCGCTCTAGTCAGCAGTGGTCTCGATTGTAATGTCGACAGCAGCCGATGCAGTCTCTGAGGAGAGTTTGTAGTGGAGGTGAGTTGGTAGTAAAAATATTTCTGTTACTGATAAATCAGATATGTTGTTGTTGTTGTTGTGGTCTTCAGTCCTGAGACTGGTTTGATGCAGCTCTCCATGCTACTCTATCCTGTGCCAGCTTTTTCATCTCCCAGTACCTACTGCAACCTACATCCTTCTGAATCTGCTTAGTGTATTCATCTCTTGGTCTCCCTCTACGATTTTTACCCTCCACGCTGCCCTCCAATACTAAATTGGTGATCCCTTGATGCCTCAGAACATGTCCTACCAACCGATCCCTTCTTCTGGTCAAGTTTTGCCACAAACTTCTCTTCTCCCCAATCCTATTCAATACTTCCTCATTAGTTATGTGATCTACCCATCTAATCTTCAGCATTCTTCTGTAGCACCACATTTTGAAAGCTTCTATTCTCTTCTTGGAAAAAAGAAAAAAAAAAAAAAAAAAATTATCAGATATATGTACAGTATTTACCAATCATTTTCTGGGCATTGCTGGTCAATTAAATAAAAACTTACTTGCTACAGGGAATCATATAACTCTCCTGGAAAATGCCTTTCTGAGCTTGATGTCTGAAATACTCCTCTGTGATACTGAAAAGGGGGAGACTGAGTCAATAATTAAATCACTGAAGGCTAAAGACTCTCATGGATATGATGGAGTGCCTGGCAGAATATTCAAGAAATGGGCTGCACATGTCAGCCCTGTATTTAGCCATATTTGTAATTTTTCCTTTAAGAATGGTCAGTTTCCTGAATGATTAAAGTACTCTGTAGTAAAGCTGCTTTATAAAAAGGGAGAAAGGGATAGTCAATTTTAGACCTATTTCGACGCCATCAGTATTTGTTAAAGTTATTGAAAAGGCTGTGTATGTATGGATAGCTGATCATTTATATCACATAATTTGCTATCAAATGCATAGTTTGGCTTTAGAAGTGGTTTAACAATTGAAAATGCTATGTTCTCTTTTTGCTGTGAGGTAATGGATGGATTAAACACAAGGTTTCAAACGCTAGGCATTTGTTTTGATTTAACTGAGGCATTTGATTGTGTTAATCACAAAATATTGCTCCAGAAGTCGGACCCTGATGGAATACGCAGAGTGTCTCACAAGCGGTTCACTTCTTACATTAACAACAGACAGCAAAAGTTCATTATTCACGTTGTTGAGAATGGCTGCGATGTGGGGTCTGAGTGAGGCACGGTCAAATGGTGGTGCCCCAGGGACGAGTGTTGGGACTGCTCCTGTTCCTTATTAATATAAATGATATGCACTCTAGTATTATGGGTAACTCTAAAATATTTCTGTTTGCTGATGATACTAGCTTGGCAGTCAAGGATGTTGTGTGCAACATTGGTTTGATTTCAAATAGTGCAGTTCATGACAAGTTCATGGCTTGTAGAAAATAAACTAAGGCTAAGTCACAGTAAGACTCAGTTTTTACAGTTTCTAACAGACATGTTTGAGATTGTAAGTCTGTCAGAGACAGCAAATGACTTGGACAGTGTCTTGAAAGGAGGATATAAGATGAACATCAACAAAAGCAAAACGAGGATAATGGAATGTAGGCGAATTAAGTCGGGTGATGCTGAGGGAATTAGATTAGGAAATGAGACACTTAAAGTAGTAAAGGAGTTTTGCTATTTGGGGAGCAAAATAACTGATGATGGTCAAAGTAGATAAGATATAAAATGTAGACTGGCAATGGCAAGGAAAGCGTTTCTGAAGAAGAGAAATTTGTTAACATTGAGTATAGATTTAAGTGTCAGGAAGTCGTTTCTGAAAGTACTTGTATGGAGTGTAGCCATGTATGGAAGTGAAAGATGGACGATAAATAGTTTGGACAAGAAGAGGATAGAAGCTTTTGAAATGTGGTGCTACAGAAGAATGCTGAAGATTAGATGGGTAGATCACATAACTAATGAGGAGGTATTGAATAGAATTGGGGAGAAGAGGAGTTTGTGGTACAACTTGACAAGAAGAAGGGACCGGTTGGTAAGACATGTTCTGAGGCATCAAGGGATCACAAATTTAGCATTGGAGGGCAACATGGAGGGTAAAAATCGTAGAGGGAGACCAAGAGGTGAATACAGTAAGCAGATTCAGAAGGATGTAGGTGGCATTAGGTACTGGGAGATGAAGAGGCTTGCACAAGATAGAGTAGCATAGAAGCAGTCTCAGGACTGAAGACCACAACAACTACAACATTAAAATAAAGATGTCAGAAAAGCTAACAGATAGGAATGGTGGTTTCAACATAAGTAATCCTCGGAGTCTGGCACTCAGTTCATTAAAATCTCATTGGTCATCACATTCACAGAGCTGAAAATGCAGAGAGAATTTGCATTTTGCAGAATATCAGAGCGAGCGCTGAAAAATAAAAGATCATCAAAGGGTGTGTTGGGTGTTGGAAATCAACTCAGCTGTAAATGGTGGTGTGAGTCCAACAATAGTTCACAGTCTGGTTGGAGTCCATGCAGTGAGTATGCATAAGAGCAAAACTCATAGCACCTGAAGAAGATGGCTGAATTGGTCATCAGGACATGCATAAAATGGAAACAAAACTCAGCAGAGTAACTGAAAGCACACTATATATCAATTACACCGAGAAAATCTGAGAGTTCACATTTACAGGATTGTTTTTATGAAGGTTCATTTTTATGAATAAAGTTTGAAAAATGGGAAGATTCCAAGGTGTGAAAAAAAACAAGTAATAATAAAGTAACACTAAGAATAAAATTTGCCAAATGTACATGAAAATGATGAAGGGATCAATGAGTGCATCACCCTGTCATATTTCAGTGTCAGTATTAGTTTTTACTAGGGAAGCAAGAAACTTATTTTGTGTAATCTGACAAGGAACTTGCATTTTTCATGTTGACAGCCTAGTAATATAATATACTTTTGTAAGCTGTGTGCCTTACCCTTGCTCCAGCAAGCACCAATGATCTGACAAGCATTTCTGATCCAGCAGCTGCAGCAAGCTGCAATGGTGGTGTCTGACTAGTATCTTGCACTCTCGAGTTGACATCCACATGTATGGAAAGCAGAAAAAGAACACTCTCCATGTCTCCCTTTTGGATAGCAGTGTGCAGAAAGTTCCGGCCTTTATTATCGTACTGTCAACAATAACAAAAGTATTACTATTTACATGTGTTATTTTTATAGCAATGAAATAAAAGCTTTGTTACATGTTTTACATGGATTTAAAAAATGCAACAACCTCTGAAAATATTTATGAAAACTGGCAAATGGGCATTCCTTCAGAATGAGCACTGCTGAGAAACATGGGGTATTCTTAACTTCCCTTAAGAGTTTGTAATAGATTTGCCATTCATCATGTTTTAGTGCAAATTATACTTAAAAATATAGCCTGCATCATCAATACCTAGAAAAATCAACGCTTTGATTGTGATCTATAATAATTTACACTGAATTACAACCATGTTAGTAGGAAGCATGTAGCGCTTGTTTGCCAGTAGTGAAACAAAATTACAATGTTAAGTGTTTGATGTTGTAAGGTAAAACGTAAATTATAAGGATTTACAAAATAACTAAAAATTACAATGCTTCCTCATGCCATCATAAACCGTATTTGCAATGGGAAGGGAAACAGTAATCACTCATTGGATAGCTGAGCCACTGAGCTGTGGACAGGCACAAGGGCAATACTGGAAATTTTGCTGAGTTTTAGAGAACGTTCCCTACACAGCTAAAAATCTTACTTTATTTTTTGATTCCAGTAACCAGTTTTTGTCTCTGAGACCATTTTCAGACACTACGAGCTGGTTCACTGTGCTGCTGAGCAGTACCTGCTGGTACCTGTCGCAACTGCTCAACTAGAAGTTGCAATATGAACCAGTAAGTACTACTCAGCGACTCTATGAACTGCCTCCTCACGTCATCATAGCACCTGATCTGGAGACATTTTTCTATGCCAAAACCAGTTACTAGAATACAAAATAAATAATAATACTACTCAGCGACTCTATGAACTGCCTCCTCACGTCATCATAGCACCTGATCTGGAGACATTTTTCTATGCCAAAACCAGTTACTAGAATACAAAATAAATAAATTTTTATGATTTGGACTCTACTTTTATTAAAACTTAACTGAAAGGAAAGTAGCTACACCTCTGTTTCTTTTATATTTCTATTGCACCCAAAACTTTCTAGTACTGTATTAGCTAAAGTATAGTTATATAGTGATACACAAATTTATTTGATAATGATTACTATGTGGAAACCATGGATGAATATGTCCCATAAATACTACAGTGTGTCTTGATCATGGAAACAGAATAAAACGTGTGAGAACAATATCGAAGTAAAGAAAACAAACAACTACTTGAAAACTGAACATCTCTGAATTGATTATAGGTGCAACACAATGTTTCAAATGTTCAGATTCATCTCTGAATATCCATTTTTGAAAATTTTATAATTTTTAATGGCTTATATATCTAACTCACCTGCTCAGCTGCTGTAGGCATACGGTCAAGGATGGCCTGCGCTGCTCTGTTATTACGGTATGTGAGAGCTGCAGCAAATGGTGTTAGACCAGCTTTGTCCCTTAGTGTCAAGTCTAATCCAGGATGACAAAGCAGCAGAGAAATAATACCATCATGCTGGTTTTCTATGGCTATATGTAATGGAGTTTTGCCCTGAATGTCCTGCACAACATTGAACACAAAATTTGTAATACATTATCATAAGATTTGAAAAACCATTGATGATGTCAAATTTTAATATGAAAACCTCACATGAGCATATATTTTATATCTACATTCATAGTCTCCAAACCACTGTTGAGTCCTTGGCAGAGTGTTCTTTCCATTATAACATGCATTAGGGTTTCTTATCACTCTGTAAACGTATAGAGCTTGGGAAGACTAGAATGTAAACTTCATTCACAAAGTTTTCTAATCTCCTACGTTAACCCTTTTGTGGGCGCACCTGCGGCAGTTAGCCACAAGATTTAGTTTTCTGTTAGTATCACAGATAGCGTTACAGTTGTGTCCACGTCCAGATATGTATTTGTTACTCTGAACAGATGTCACCACTTACTACATTTGTGCAAGTCATGCTTTCAGCAGTTTGGTCGGTATTGTTTTTTGAAATGCAATTGTTGCATTTGCGATGTGTTTGCCGTTATGGGTCTTGTTATGTAAGTATTTTCTAGACTTGTGTTTTTCTTTTGCCTGAAGGGAATCTTTCTTTTATATTAGTATATAATGAATGTTCAAATTGAATCAGAGTTCCCATATGCAATTTTTACAATCTTGGACATTGATTTACCACAATATATTACTTTTATAAAAGCATGTATTTCATTAGGTCTCACAAAAGCATGGAAATGGAGAAAAAGAAGGCATTTGACAGGCACCATCTAATTGTACGTCCTGAAGACTATGAGAAAGTATTGCGAGAATTGTCAGAAGAAGAATTACAAGAATTGTCAGATTCATGTGAATCTGAGTCGGAAGAGGAAGTTATTGAAGAAGAAAACCACAGCAGTAACTCTGAACAATCAACAGAGGAAACAGAAGACCACCTGGTTGAGGAGAGGAGAAACAAACAGATGATTACCGATTTTATGTGGGAAAAGATAAAGAAGCTGTTTGGTTAAGTGAACCACTTCCTCCTTCTTCTAAAACCAAGTCCAAGAACACCCTAAAAGTTTTGCCAGGTCCTGAAGTGCTGAAGTTACGGAAGAAGAAATTGATGCCTTTTTCCTATTTATTACTGATGGGATGATTGACAATATTGTGGAAAATACAAACCAATACATACAGAGTAGTAAAATAGCTGAAGTTCAATATTCAAGAGAACGAGACTGCAGAGAGACTATGAAACCAGAGATACAGGCTCTTTTAGGTGTGTTATATCTAATAGGTATAAAGAAAAGAGGACACACTAATTGGAAACAGATGGTACAGGAATGACTATTTTACGAGCTCTCTTCAGCTATAAGCACATTCGCTTTCTGCTTCGAACTCTTAGGTTTGATGACCTGAGTACATGGAATGAAAGAAAACAAAATGACAAACTAGCACCTATTCGGGATTTCCATCAAGAGTTTGTCAGCAACTGACTTGCTCACTGCAATGTCAGCGAGTTTGTCGCTATTGACGAGATGTTGCATCCTTGCGGAGGACGCTGCGGATTTGTACAGTATGTCCCTAACAAGCCTGCAAAATATGGGATCAAGATTTATGCCTTGTGTGGTGCTAAAACATTTTACACCCTGAACTTTGAGATTTACTGTGGCAAGCAGATGCCAGGAGCCTACCTGAAGACTAACAAGCCTGATGACACCAATTGAGAAAACAAACAGAAATCTTATGACTGACAATTACTACATTAGCTACCCTGAGGCTGAAAACCTCCTTGGCACAGGTTTATGAATGCTCCATTTCATAATGTGTTCCCCTGTTACTTTCTTTTCATGTGAATCAGTGCAATTAAGTGATATAATTAAAAGAACCATGAAGGCAATAAAGAGTATCGGCTTGTTATAAATTACAGTGACAATAGTAGACAACTGTGAAGGCCACAAATAAATAAATTATTATTTTTATAGAGCCATGTAATGTTATGTTATGTTTTCTCCAATAAAATGTAACTGGTGATTATATAAAGATTATTTTTCCTTATATTAAAAATGTAATACTAATTGCGGTGTAAAAACTGCAACGCGCCCACTCAGGGAAGTATGAAAGGCGCGCCCACCGAAGGGTTAAATGAAAGATGATATATGATGACCTGAAAATATTTTCTTTTCACATTTGCTTGCATTTCTGTTACCTGAAGAATGCAAATATATTCATGTTCTATAGCAACACATGTCCTTCCCAGAATCCAATTTAAATTTTTCCTCATTTCGTCCCTAATGCAATGAGTTGTGGTTGTCGCTGGAATAATCGTTACTGCCAGTAGTGAAAGGAATTTATCACTATTGTCTGGTAACAACCCAAAGTGCAAATTGAGTTCTCTGCATCAAGCAGAATTTATTAGGACTGTTGAGATAGTAAGATTTTAGCATGTCAATGAGCCTGCTAGCAATCTTAGAAATACTCCTGACAACAGTACAGAATATGCGCATGTTATGGAACTTCTTGGCAGCTTAAAGCTGTGTGCTGGGCCACAACTCTAATATCAGGCCTTTGCCTTTTGCAGCCAAGTATTTACAGACTGAGCTATCCAACCACAGTTCACAACCTGCCCTCAAAGCTGCGCAGCACGTTGACATGAATTTTTGCGAATTATTAGAGTAATGCTGTTGGTCGTTTTCTCCTGCTCACAATACAATCTAGTATCCTCATGAATCTTCTCTTTTATAGTGTTCATTTAGAATTTCTTCTTTTCTGAAAAGAAGTTCTTTTCTTATATTTTAGAAAGTTTCTCATTTGGCCATAGGTAGTATGCTGTTTCCAGCTTCCTCACTCTTTCCTGGAGCACTATTCCAGGTGCACCTTTTTGCATTATACCCTCCTCCATGTATTTATTTTATTTACAATATCAGTCATTCTGCATTGGCTTCCACTGACCACAATAGATGCTTTTTGACCTGTAACATTAGTTCTATATTTGCAGTAACACCAAGGATGTTTTGACCTGTATCCAGAATGATTCTTCAAATTACTCAATTATTGGCACATCGGTGGCAAAGGCTACCTACACAGTCATTTTTGATCACAAACCTCTTTAACTATCATTCCATTTCTCACTACCAAATATCATGAACTTCTTCCTCTACTTCTTGATCCCAATCTGGAATATGGCATTGGGGAGTAGTGGTAACCTCCTGTCACTAAGTCTCATATTGAAAGTTTGAATAGTGGATCTATGAACTTTAAATGTAACACAACATCCATCATTGTTCCTTTATTAAGTTCTTAGTTTTGTCACCAATCCCAACTTAATATATATTGCACCTAACATGGTTGTTCTGTGAACCTAATTGTACACATTTCTTAAATTAACTAATACAGTCATCCAGTACTGACACTGTAATCATGGTTAAAACCAGTAGAAACATATTTTCTCTTTTGAATAATGGAAATTTGAGAACACTGAAGATTAATCCTAAAAATATTTCTGTTTATATTCTTAAATGTAGCATTATACAAACATATCACATTGTCATAGTGTCTTAATGAAGAGCAATTTATACTGACTTTGTTGTTGATAGCTGCACCATGCTCAATTAATGTTTGTACTACAGTTTCTAGGCCCCACTCACAGCACATGTGAAGAGGGCCTTGCTGATTTCTTGCTTCCTCACCACCTCTTCCACCTGGTCCAGGTCGTCTTGGGGCATTCATATCACATCCACTGAGAGGAATTTATAGTGTATCAACTTTATGCTTGGTAGAAATGTAAAAGATAGTGAAACAGGTTCTTGTATGGTACTACATTGTGACATGCCAGATATTACACAATCAATAATTTCCAAAACTAACATTAAGCAATGGAAACACCAGGTTGGAATATCAGCAATGTAGGAAAATAGAGATTGCTACTTAGTATAAAGATGACATTAATTTGCATACAGGCACAATTAAAAGACACTTACACATCAGCTTTAGGCCACAGCCTTCACCAGAAAAAGAAAGAACGAAAAACACATGCCATTTATTCACACAAGCAAGCACACTTTATGTACACATGACCACCAACTCCCGCAGCTTGGACCAGAATTTTGTCATGGATGGCGGTCACATGTGGTTGAAGCGCGCTTGCTTATGTGAATGAATGGCAAGTGTTTTTCTTTCTTTTGATGAAGGCTGTGGCTGAAAGCTTGTGTGCAAGAGTCTGTTATCTGTGCCTGTCTTCAATTTAATGTGTCATCTTTATACTAAGTAGCAATCTCTCTTCTCCTACATTGTAAAAACTAACATTAGTTTTTGAAACTTTATTAACTGCAACAGATATAAAATGAAAAGAAAGAAACAGAAAATTTATTTAAAAATACATTTAGTATACCGCCAACTATTTGAAGCTTTGCAAATTTAATTGCATCATAGAGCAGTAGCAAATGAAAAAGGGAACACTAGTTCACAGGACTACAGGCCTTAATCCAGCATTTTCCTTCAAAGTAAGTAAGGGAAAACTATACTCTGTTTCTCTCAACTTATAAATACAGGAACAGAATACTAAATAAATAATAATATGTTTCCAATAGCTACACTCAAATCCTGACAAACAAACAACACATTGTTGGAGTACATACACCTGCATGGTCAATGCACTGCCTTTTATTATTCTTATTAAAATAACATATCCTGCCAGTACAATTTTTATTAATAAATAGCTTACAATCTCCCCCATTTGAGCATATGAACGGGTTGATGAATGAAAGAGAGATGCAGAACATTAATATTGAATTTTTGTGACTAGATTCTATGTACCAACCAACAAGCAAACAGAAAAAGTCACCATTAATGGCTACTATTTCTCAGATCAGTTTCACTATATTTACACTGGCACAACCCAACTGAATGAGCAGAAGGTTCATTTTCTGTATTATGCTACACGACAAGCTTGAAAGTTGGTACTGTGATGTAGACTGATGATTATATTTGTCCATGAAATCAAAATGGGCCAAAGAAAGTGTTCTGTTAATAAAGCTGATGGGATAACTATATGATGTGGACCTTTGACATGAGACTAAGTATCAGCAGCTAAGTACCAACAGCATTGTAAAAAATCATTCAAATTACTTACCTCTGTATAAGAAACCGAGCTACTGATTCATTGTTCTCATCAATGGCTCTGTGAAGTAAGGTCTGGTACGAACCCTCAGGCCCTTCAGACCAACAATCCGTATCTGCTCCATTCCTATAGTAGTGGTTATAAACATTAACATCATTAGTTTCTATGCGTATACAGTAACTGCTTAACATGCAAATGCTCAGAGCCAGTTTCAAAGTAATTTCAGTTGTGTGATAAAAACAAATCCAACAATTAGTCTGCCTCTGTCATTTGAACAGAATGAGAAGTACTGACTTTTAACATTAGGTATTAGTGACCACGGTGAGATGCTCCACCAGACTACACCTACTTCAAAATAATAGAACAGAATACTTTCCTGAAGCACAATTGTAGAAGTGTTTTATTTTGCTTGAATTAATATTCAGCAAATAAGATTAAAGGAATCTCAAATTCATTTTGCAAAGATACTTGTTACAATACAGTTTCAAAACTTTTATCCATAAAGGATGAGAATCACTGCAACTGTGATATATAAAGGTTTCTTGAAATTACTGCAATCAGGGTACTGGTTGCAGTGATTTCAAGACACCTTCCATACAGTTTTAGTTATGAGTGCTGATGATTACACTACAAGTATGTTTTACTTTCTGCAAGCTGCTGTACAGTGCATAGTGACAGACATTAGAAATTGCCTTTGCTATTTCAACACAATTGTTTATATGTTATTTTCCAACATTAATAATTTGAGACAAAATTAAAATCAAATTTGAGTAGGGGAGAGTGGGGGTTGTGAAAAGTGAAAATAGGAAATATGTTCATTACTGTAGTTGATTTAGTTGTTTAAGAAAAACCTGACAGCATCCACATACTAAACTTTTTCAATAACCACTTCCATAAACTCTTTCAATAACCACTTCCATAAACTCTTTCAATAACCACTTCCATAAACTCTTTCAATAACCACTTCCATAAACTCTTTCAATAACCACTTCCATAAACTCTTTCAATAACCACTTCCATAAACTCTTTCAATAACCACTTCCATAAACTCTTTCAATAACCACTTCCATAAACTCTTTCAATAACCACTTCCATTATACAGAAAAAAGCTAGTGTAGCTAGTTTGGAAGAAAAAACCTGTAGTATATGTGAGAAGCATGAATTTAAGTTTCCTAAGGTTGTTATGATTTTGAAATCATTTTCGGCATGGTGGTGTCATCCAAATGGAGTGAAGGCACTTTTTCCTATTCCAAAGCTTTTCTAGCTTCTCCTCTTTGCTGTGCCCCTCATCCTCATATGGGTACTTCATGTATTATGTTAGGTTTTCCTAGCCTAGTTGACAGCACCCCCCCCATGAACCATGGACCTTGCCGTTGGTGGGGAGGCTTGCGTGCCTCAGCGATACAGATAGCCGTACCGTAGGTACAACCACAACGGAGGGGTATCTGTTGAGAGGCCTGCGAACGGCTGAAAGCAAGGGGAAACTACGGCCGTAATTTTTCCCGAGGGCATGCAGCTTTACTGTATGATTAAATGATGATGGCGTCCTCTTGGGTAAAATATTCCGGAGGTAAAATAGTCCCCCATTTGGATCTCCGGGCGGGGACTACTCAAGAGGATGTCGTTATCAGGAGAAAGATTCAGAAGGATGTAGGTTGCAGTGGGTACTGGGAGATGAAGAAGCTTGCACAGGATAGAGTAGCATGGAGAGCTGCATCAAACCAGTCTCAGGACTGAAGACCACCACAACAACAACAACAACAGTTGACAGCATCTGCTGGCTGAATATTGAAGATTTTAAAATAATGTGAGAAGTATTTGAACAAAAATTCAGCAACTTTTTGTTAGCCTTTGAAATAAAAAAAATTCACAATTCTCTTACCAGTAAAAACTCTCATGTGATTACTAACATTCCAATGAAAACTCTGAAACACTTTTTTCTTGATACTGCCATTATACTGTGTCATACAATATGTAATGAATTCGATTCAGAAATTCAATTTAAAAGACTATAACAGTTACGAAGAGATGGCTGGCCACTAAACAATTTTATGAGGTAACATTTCCAATAGTGAGGACAGAGAAACACCGAAAGAAGAAAATATTAATTGTAGTTTTTAGAACTTACAGCTTCCTTCTTTAGGGATACACTGGTATTAATTTGGGGAAGTTGGAATGGGAGTGGTGAGGAGGTAATTCAGAGAGAGAGACAGATTCAGAGAGAGAGAGAAAGAGAGAGAGACTTCGGACAAATTTTCGTTATCCAGATCACTTTTTTTTTTTTAACCGTTAGGTTTGAATGCCATCTTACTAGATGTAATTGAATTTTGCACAATAAATACACTTCTACTTACACCTAGTTTCCTAACTTGAACACAGTTTCATGTGGTTTGCGCCATCTTCACTTACTTTTTGTCTGTATTAAAATCTCTCTTTTTAAATTTACATCACCCTATAGTATTAGTAATTGTGTTACATGCTCCAGTGTCTGTTTTCTCTTAGAATGTCACTTCTCCTCCATCCCATAATGCCCATTACACACATTTATCTCATCTACTCAATATATCTATTATTTTGTACTTTACCTAGCAACAAAAATTTGATAACAATTTTTAACATAAAAATCTTTTTGATATGTTAGTTGGAAGAACACATTCAAAGAGCTGAAAGACACAAAGGTAGCTTATAGGGAGGAAACCATGTGATACAATGACATTTCCATTCTAGTATAAATTCAACAGTACCGTACAAGCATGATGAGGACCTGATTCCATTGTTTAAAGAACTGAATGATAAGGATGACTTAAATACAGGAATAGGAAAATTTTGTTTAAATGGTAATGTGATAAATCATGTGAAAACAGAAGGTTTGGAAAATCAAAGGGAAAAAATATTAATTTTAAAAATACTGCAAAATGTCATTTTCTTTCTTCTTTAAGAACACCATCATAATTTTTATTAGCTTTATGTTCTGTGATGTACAACACCCATTGTTTCTCATTATCTGTCACAATAGTGGTTAATTAAATCGACAGCAGTTTCAAATAAATTCAGCAAATATGGTTGGTAGGAAACATTGAAACCTATCCATACAATGCATGCTGCTAAAATGCTAGTATGTAACATAACTCATTATTAACCATAGTTTCAGTAACAAACAATCCATTCAACCATTAAAGTAACTGAGAAAAACACCTGCAATTCATTTTTATTACTTATCACTATTCTTCTTCTTTTTCTTCTTCGGTAGTGCTACAGCCCTTGGCAAGTCTTGGCTTCTTCAACAATCTTCCTCCACATTTCTGCTGCTCTTTTCCACCCCCAGATTTCCATACTGGTGAAATCCATTATTACATTGTCAATCCATCTTCTTCTAGGTCTCCCTTTTTGCTTAGCTGGGCATGGCCCAGCCATCATATTTGCTGTGATGTCACAAATTTTACTATTCCCTATCTTGTATTAACACTTGTAATTTGGCACTGTAGCATATTCTCCAGCCTTCTTGCTCTGTTATTGGAATATAGATTTTGTGTAGTATTTTCTGCTCAAAGGTTCTTAGTTCATTTTTGTCATTTTCTGTCCACATCCATATCTGTGACCCACATGTGATTTATAACTGGGTGGACTAAGGAGTTGTATATTTGCAGTATTGTTTTTCTTGTAACAAGGCTGTATCTGAGAAACTGCATATTTGCAAAGTGAGCTCTGTTTCCTGCTTGTATTCTTTCCCTTATAGCCTTTCAAATGCTGTTATCATTTGTTGTTATTTATTAGGGCTCCCAAGCAGTTAAAAGAGGACACCCCTTTGAAGCATTTCTAGTTGACATTTAGGTCTTCAGGGGTTCTTCTGGCCTCATATTGTGACATTACTATATATTTTGTTTTATTTTTATTTACTATGAGCCCAATTTTCAAGGCTTCTGTTTAAATTGCCCAGTACATTTCTCGGAGTGTATCAATATTTCTTCCTGCTATAGCAATGTCATCAGCTTATGCATGTATCTGGCTAGTTTTTATAAATATGGTGCCTCTTTTGTTGATTTTATTTACTGCACTATGCAGGGCTATATTGAATAGGACAGCGGAGAGACTATCACCTTGCTTCATGCCTTTATTAAAATCAAAGCTTTCACTTGTTCTGCTAAGGACCATTTACTTTTGTCTCTGTCATTCTCACTCTGATCAGTCTTATTAGTTTAGCACATATACCAGCTTCTTCCAGTACTCTGTGTTGTTCTTGCTGGTTTATACTGCCGAAGGCTTGTTTGAAGACAATAAATAGGAAATGCAGATCTACATCATATTCACAGAACTTTTCCATCATCTATGTTACCACAAGTATTTGATCAGTTGTTCCTTTGTCTGGTCGAAAATCACACTGTTGTTCCTCTAGAATATCTACTGCACACTTCTGTATCCTTTTGTCTAATGTACTTGTGAAGATCTTATAAGCTGCGCTTAGGGGTGTTCTACATCTATAGTTATCACATGCTGTTCTGTCCCCTTTCTTATAAATGGGGATTATTATTCCAGTTTTCCAATTCTCTGGAATATTTTCCACTTCCCATATATCTGATATTAGTGCATGCAGTCTGTTTATTACAGCCTCACCACCAGTTTTTATTAATTCGGGTATTATGTTATCTTCCCCTGAGGCTCAATTGTTTTTTATCTTGTGCACAGCTTGGGAGACCCCTTGTGTTGGCTTTCTTGCCTCATTGGCATCATTGTCTACTTCTAGTTCCACTCTTTCCTGGTGTACAGCTGTCTCTTCATCTTCTAGGCTGGGGATTAGTGTATCTTTGAAGTACTCAGCCCATCTTTCCTTCTTTCCACTATCTGCTCTTCCTCCCTTATCATTTTCCCATCTTTACTGAAACATGCCATAATTTTTGGCTGGAGTCTGTTATTTATTTTGCCTACAGCTTGATAGAACATTGTTATTTCACTCTGTTCCTTTAACTCTTCTAGTTCTTTAAATTTCTTCTTACTCCACTATCTTTTCTTTCTCTCGCACAGTCTGTTAGCTCCTCTCCTTAATTCTCTATATTGTTCCACATTATTTCTGGTTTCCCTCTGTAGCACTTTTGTTCTTGCCCTGTTCTTTCCCCCTATTGCTGACCTGCAATCTTCATCAAACCATTCTTGAGTTCTTCTGCTCCTTCTTATTCCTCGTATTTCTTCTGCAGCATCTTTAATGGCTTTTTCAATCCTGCTCCACCTTTCATCTATCCTACTGCATTCTCTTCACTGCTCAACTTTCTGTTTAGTATTACTTGGCAGTTTTTTACTTCATCAGGTATTTTCAATTTTGTTAGTATTCCATTTAATCTTCTCTCCTGTTCTGTTGCCATTTGTTAATGATGGTTTTTCTCTCAAGACTGATTTTACCACAAAGTGGTCTGAGCCACAGTTCAGTCCTCTGCAGCTCCGTACATCCATAACAGATGTGGAGTGGCATGCAAATCACTAAAATATAGTCAATCTGATTGACTGCAGACTTCCAGGTAGCCAGATAGATCCTTTGGTGTGGGGAAACAGGTACTGCTAATAATTGTATTATTCCTTGCTGTGAATTGGCATAGTAAGTCTCCATTATCATTGTTTTCTTCATGTAGTGAATATTTTCCAGAAACACTATATGGATGTTCATTCCTCCCTTTCTTGCGTTAAAATCTCCTGTTACTAGCATGAGGTCATATTTAGGTACTGTGGCGCATACTTTTTCCAAGTCTTCGTAAAACTGCTCTTTAATTATATCCTTCTTTTCTTCTGTCGGTGCATGTTTTATTATACGGTGAAATAAGTAATTGTTCCGTAACTTAAATTCTATTGTTGACTTACAAACAAATATAAATACTGTATTAATTATAAACATTTGGAAGACGAAACACTGGCATTCTTAAAGTATTTACTTGGCTCTATTTGAAAACATGTTAGCAAAGCCAGCCCTTAATTAATTCTAAAGTAATTACCAATTTTGTCAAAAGTATTGTTTGTGTAACTATATCTGTTAATTTCATCATTTAAACAAATAATTCGGCCTAACCCTTGTCGTATAAGAAACTGCTAAAAAGATGCAATTTTTCGATTTATGCAGTTAATTGAAGGAGTTCAGTTTTAATTGTAATTTTTGTAACTTAAACATCAACCAATGCATAGTTTGAGTGCCTGTTATTGTGATGATATAAGAGCCCGATTTTTGGTCCCGAGACAGTCAGTCCACGGCCGAGTTTCAGACAAGAAACCTGTGTTGGTTAGAACAATAACAATGCGTCAACTTGACTGTGAAAAGAATGTTACACAATTAGGCCATGTGTTAAGACAATGCCAGTGCCTATTTAATATGTACCGTATTATGCAGCATGAACTGTGTTGTTAGGTTTTTACTGCTCATAAATGTTCAACAGTAAACTATTGTAGCGGTATGTTGATGTTTGCTTGCAACCTATTAATGAGACTTATCAAAAGTTAAACACCAGTGCACTGACCATATAACTGTGTATTATTGGGGGGTGGGGGCTGTGAACAGTGAAAGTAAAGAACTGTGAAATGCAAATGTGTACCTGTCAGCTACATGATTTAAAGTAGTTAGTGTTTTACTCCACCCCACCCCAATTTTTCAGCTAGTGTAGCAACACAGTATGTCGACACAGAGAGCAATCAATGAAGAAATAAAGCAGGCAAACGACACAACTTCCCCAGTTACTATAAACACTGTTCCAAGTTGGACTGTTCTTTCTTCTGCTCCACTATATACTAATGAATACTCAGGTTTATATATCTGTCCATTTCCTTGCCATCTTATTTTCTATAGCCCTACATCATACTTAAATTTTAAAATTTCATTGGCTATTTCTTTCATTTTTCCAGGCTGAAGCATTGTCCTCACATTCCATGATGCTACAGTCAGGTCCTTTATCCATTTCCTTTGCCTGGTAGCTACGCTACCGCCGGCACAGTTCGTGACCTCAACAAAGTACGCAAACCCGCCCGCCTGCCACTGAAGGTGCCTACTGTAGCTGTAGCAGTAGCAGTAGCAGTAGTAGTAGCTTTATTCATCCATAGATCTCTTTTTACAAGGATATAGGGCACGTCAAAATCAACTTAAAATAAGCTAATTCGCATACTCATATATTTACAGACTTCTAGTTAGAGACAATCATTAGATTTACTCCTGGTATACAATACTTTTTTACAAATAACTTATTAAATAATGTAATGCTACATTGTTCACTCATATCTCACTATCAGTCACTACACACACTATACACACATTGTTTCATAACACTTCACACACTACACACACACACACACACACACACACACACACACACACACACACGGGTGATCTCTGGGCCATTTTCTGTACCACAACTTCCCATTTGCTATCCCGAAAAACTGAGTCAGCATCTATCCATAATGAGTGAGATGTTGAGCTCAGAAAGAGGAAGAGGTGTTAGTATTGTGCCATACATAGCTTGGGGATAAGTATGTGTTATCTCTACTCTTTGTGCCTATCTGTTAGGTATGATCAAAACCAGTCATTAGCTACCCCTCTTATTCCTAATGCTTCTAATTTATTTAATAGAATGTTGTGGTCAACTGTATCAAATGCCTTAGAACGACCCAAAAATATGCATGTGACACACTCATCTTTATCAAGAGCATCAAGTACAACTTTTGTGAATTCTACTATGGCTGACTCCGTATTTTTGCCACTTCAGAAACCAAACTGTGATTCGCTTAAAAGATTATATTTATGCAGTCAGTTCATCAATCTGTCTTTCATAATTGCTTCTATTATTTTTGAGAATGCTGACCGCAGGGAAATGGGTTGGTAATTTTCTCTGTCTTCTGCATTACCTATCTTAAGCAAAGGTACAACTCTTGCCTGTTTTAACTGCTCTGGAAATGTCCCTGATGTGAAGGATTCATTTATTATATTTGTTAAGTGGCCTTGTATAATCCCTATGCATTGTTTCAGTATACACATTAGTAATTCATCTAAGCCTACTGACTTTTTATTTTTTAGTTTTTGAATTGTTTTACTGACTTCATTCTCTGTGGTTGGAAGTAACCTCATTGTATTTAGTGCAACATTATTTACAGGTGCTATATTTGTTTGGGGGATTTTTTGCCGTAACTTCTCTGCAATACTTGAAAAATGCTCGTTTACATAGTTTGCTAAGTGCTGTGGATCATTTATTACTTTATCATCCTCCCTTAGCAGTATGTTATTCTGCATTTCTTTTGCCTCTCCCCGTTTCCTTTTTTATAACAACCCAGAACACTTTGCTTTTATTCCCTTCATTATCTATTATTTTGTCATTAAATGACTCTTTTGCAGCAATCAGCACCTTCCTATAGATATTTTTGTATCTATGATTAAAACTTAAGAATTCTGGATCATTGCAAATCTTTTTCATGGAACTAAGGTGTTTAAGTGTTTAGGAGGATTTCTTAATACCTGTTGTTACCCATATGTTTTTGTGAGATGTTGATACAGACATGCATACTTTTGGAAATGCATTTTCAAAGTTCAATTTAAACAATGTGGAGAATTTAGAGAATTTCATATCCACATTGGTTTCCTTATACACTTCATCCCACCCTTGTTTTTCTAAATCTTTTGAAAAATTTTTTATATTGATTTCTGGTAGAAGTCGTTTGTAGGCTCGTAGTTTAGGGAATGATTCAATGCCCGACTTTACTGTTGTTATTTGACGGAGATGGTTTTATCGCCCGAGATCTTTTACAGCTACATCACATTTTTCCCTGTCCTTATTTGTGGCCACATGGTCAATTACTGATGCAGTCATTGTAGTAACCCTTGTTGCATTACTGACCAATAGGGACATGCCAAAACTTTGAAGGGTGTTTGTGAAGGTGCTGCTGGATTCATTTATGATATTAGTGTTGATGTTAAAGTCCCCACACAGAATTATGTTGACCTTTGTACTTGCAACTTTATCTAGAACTTCTGTTAACTTATTGAAAAAAGTGTCCACACTACCCCTGGGAGATTTATACACACACAAAATGATTAATTTCTTGGTGATATCAAGCCCTGTTAATTAAATACTTGATATTTCAAAGTGTTTGTCTTCACTTACGGCACTGAGGTCATCTCTTGATTTGAACTGTGTTCCTTTTCTGATATAAATGCAAGATCCTCCACCCCTTGAAGCAGTTCTGCAGTAAGAGTTTGCCCTTTCACATAATGATAATATTGTATGTTGGATTTCTGTGTCTCTACACCAGTGCTCAGTAATACAAACTACTGTGCAGTTTAAAGATTGGAGCTCAACTTCTAATAGTTGTATTTTATTTTTTATTGATTGCATGTTTTGATGGAGGGTTGTTAAGTCTATGAAATGCCCCATGTTACTCTTTCCAGTGGTTTGTTTTTCTTTGTGACATGTGGTATGTGTGATATTTGAAGTGTTAAAATCTGTCTTGTGAGTGATTGTTTCAGTATTTTTTAAGCTGCTGGAGATACTCTTTAGGCAGAGGAACCTGTTGTCTGGATCTACCCTAAGAGACACCTACTTTTCCTACCTATGACAACAGGTATTTGACCATGTGTGGCCCGAGATCCACCCCGTATACTTTCACAAAATCAGCTGTACCAATCTTCCCTTCCCAGTCCTGTTTAGGCGTAGGCCATGCCTAGTGAAACACCATCTGTTGATAGTCCCGTCAGGCACCAGAGAAACATGAGCAAAGTTGGCTGTCCTCAGAGCTAACCCTAATCCCACAGTGATTCGCCTTACAGCTCCATCAAGGTGTGGTCAATTATGATGCCGGAACGTTGGCACAAAGTGTATGTTGGTGCCATGAGTCAGGGAAGCTATCTTGCCCAGGTCACCACCTATGTCATATGCCCCATCCCTGCCCCACTCACTATTATTACATGGTCCTCTTTTGTAAAGTCCTTACATAAAGACCCTAGGTCCTCTATCACATGACTTAGCCCTGCATTTGGCTTGAAGATACTGGTGGCCTGGTACGCTGCCCTTAAAACATTCCTGTAACTAAGGGCCTACACGTCACCCATGGCTACTACCTAGCAGCAGCACTTTCTTCTTCCTAGCACTTTGTACATTCCTAGGCTTCTTAGCTTTGGTTGAAGTGTACTGCACATTTCCTGATCCTCATTCTACCTGAGGATCTTCTCCTCTTAACTCTGGCAGTGGTAGACACCTGTTTTTCGTGTTGTTGATAAAACTGTCAGATCGTGTTCTGTTTCTTCCTATCCTCCTACCAGCTGCCAGTTCCCAAACACCCCCCCCCTCCCCCCCATCTCCCTTGATCCTTACGAGTTCCTTCCTTGCTTCCTCCAACTGTGCCTCAAGGGCACAGATTTTCCTTTCCTGTTCCCCAATCAAAATGTTTCTACTGCATACTCTGCAGTTCCAGGAGAGCGCCTCTTCTGTTCTCCCAACATTCTCTCCACTGCCCCCCCCCCCCCCCCCCCCCCGTGAAAATATCCTAAAAGATGGGCAACAAATCCCTCTACTCACTACCCTACAACAGCTCCCACATTTCTCAGTTGCAAAAGAATAATTAAGTTTAAAAAATGTTTTAAATTGGTCAAGGACGCGAGATTGGCCATGTGTGTAAACAAAAAACGACACAAAGGTCTTGTGTGCGGTGGTCGGTGGTTGGTTTGTTTGTACTGATTTAGAGATACAATAACATAAGAATGAGTTTGTAATTAATTTGCTTTTAGAGAATTTATGTTCTCAGGTGTGTTTGGTCCGGTTTTTAAATGTTTATAACTTGGAATATTTAGCCCTAGATCGCTTCTATCTAACTAGTAAACAGTACGAAATGTCTAAGTTAAATACAATTCAGAAATGTTTAATTACACTTTTATAGCGACAATAGACACTGATGAAACTGGTAGCAGTATTTTTTAAACGATTTTTGCACTATGAAGGAAACTTGAATAGAATTTTTTGTGATTATGTCATACGAAATTTCGGGTTATGTCACAATTATCGAGACTTCAGCAAAAGAACAAGTTTTTTCAAGAACAAGCACTGCTGGGAGGCTAATATTCAGTTGTGTGACAACAACGGGCACTACAGTAAGAATACAAAACAAAGAAAATTTAAATTTGACACTATTTCTTCTTAAATAAGTTCTATTAGCGGACGAATAAAATACCTGTGATCTCACTCAGTGGCCATCTTGTGTAAGGTGGTGTCCCCTGGGAGAGACTTATTATTATTCGCAAACTATTTCAGTTTCTTCATGTTCTATGCAACACCATCAAGCACTATGATCAGTAGCAGCGAGAACATTTTGATATTTACGTGGTCAGTCATATGACTACATTACTTTCCCTGGACTGAGTGGCCATTTGCAGTACATTTTTTGAAAATTAAGATAATTTTGCTACCTTAGACTGTTCAAATGTTTTTTAAACATATCTCCCTCTCTCCAAATCATTCACTTAATGCCGATTTCACGAATGGCCATCATCAAAGTTCTATGTATATTTCACAGTCACTGGATAACACAATAATGAAAACAAAAGTCTCCACCACATAGCACTATAATGTCCACATCACTACACTGTATTGTAACTTCAGCCAATGCAAGAATAAATGCTGACATGAGGAAACTTTGATTACAAAAAATTAGTTGAGCCAAAAGTGTCAAAATGGCCTTAATCTTTGGAAACTCGAATGGCTAGCCATTGCTGATCATGCATGTCCTTCATTCAGAAAGGACTTGTTTTCAGTCTTGCAGAACTATGCTACTTGTTTGTTTAATTCTGTTTCTTATAATTATTTGGTGTCTTGTTACCAAATACACTTACATTTACTGTTAAACTGTTATTTCACCCCTGAAGTTGTCAGAAAACAACACCAAAACAAAAGGTGAAATGGGATGGGAGGTTGATAATGGAGGAGGTATTGTGCCTCTGAAATCCGCATAAAATGTGTCAAAATGGTCAGGTTCAACTTGTATATGTACACATGATTTAGTAAACTCGTTCAACAAAGTAGATAACGTTGGGGCCTACTCTTTTTAGGAGATACAATACAATAAATTAGCATGTTATTGAAACAAGCTATGATTATGTGCAGTATATTTGACTTGTTTAGCAGATACTGTTGTTAACACAAAGGAAAATAGAAGTTCATTCACAGGCGCCTCTGATCATATTTCTGAATACGGTACAAAAAATGCACTTTCATTGGTCACAGAACTAGGAACTTTTGTTGCAGATATTTTGTGTTACACAAAAATATTATCCTGTGAAGAGACTTAAGAGAGATTTTCATATACTACCCTAAAATGGTTGGACTGATGTCCTCTCAAGATACTTTTACATTCTTTTGGAAGAGGGCTAACAAAAGCATTATGACTGTGTATCATGAACGCTACTTAAAGATACTTAACGATGCACTAAATTCTTAAATATCTCGAAACTACATTCACTTACATATGTTTATACTACACATACCTAACAAGAACAGAGGCAATGTCATCCTGTCCGGTTGCAAGTGCTGCCCAAAGAGGACAGTTTCCACTGGCATCTGGCACAGACATGTCCACACCACGCTGACAAAGAGATTCCACAACGCGAGTCAAGTGACTCTGGATTGCCAACTGAAGTGAAGTTTCATTCTCTTGTGTACTACACAGAAATAAAAAAAAACACAGCTAAATAGTTATTCCCATCAACTCATTTGATTTGAAGAACAAGAAAAAATAATTGCTATAGTATTTTAAGATAATAACCTGAAATTGAAGGAAATCTTAAAAACATTTAATAATTAGAACAACAACATAAAAGTATTGTCAATATGATGTTGGATGCACTTTTTTGATTGTATCATCATCATAGGAAAACACCAGGTCTGAATTTTCTGTATATTATCTATTACTTTCACAGTTACACACTCCAACAATGGAAAAAAAAGAACAGTCCAATGCAACTCACAAGTTCTCAGTGAACATAGTTTCTCCATGCGCACACAAAAACTACTCCACAATATTCCTCTTTTCCCCCAATCGAATCCTACATTCTGTCATCCTCAGAATCATCTGACTCTGGTGATGAGTAACCATTTGGCTCTGGTTGCACAACTCCAACACATGTTGTTGCAGTCCTCAGACCCTTGAGGTTATCACCTTGTCAGTCAAATATATTAGTTTGTAACAATTCCATTTAATCAATTACATCCCATCCTCGATTTTTCATCGTTTGAAATATTTTGGCTTTATTTCCTTTTCAGTTCACTTTATGGCATAATGTCTGTGGAATCAGGTGCTCTGCCATATGGTGTTTCAGTGTGTGTTATTGAGTGTTTTGAAATCGATAAGGTTGGCTTCAGAGATATATGTTCTGCAATGTTACAGGAAACAGAAGAAGATTGTCTTGTTTTAGAGAGTTGTAAATGTATCGTTGTCTAAGTAACACACTGATTCATGTGTTATAAAATTATATAATAAAGAAGTTGTAAGTTCCTATTTGTGTGTGCTTACCTTAGACACCACCAGTAAGTGGTGACCCCCACGTGATCAGCGAGGCAACAAAAAAACCCTGTAACATAATTATCAGCGAATTGCCAACGTGCAATCTGCTGGAATTTGTCACAGACAATGTTTAATAAAAATACTCAAAATGACGACAGGAAGTGGACTTGACGAGGGCAATCCTGTGAGTACTCTGGAAATTAATAAGGTAAGCGTAAAGCTTCCTCCCACTTGGGTAGAAAGATATTCGGTTTGGCGAAGTCGAAGCTCCGTTTACAATCACTGCTGTAGCAACAGAAGCAAGTAAGTTCAATTACCTGCTGGCCCAGCTTGAACCAAAAAATATGTCTAAAACATCTGGGATCTGTTAACCAGTGATGAAAATAATAAATATTCACTGGCAAAAGAACGACTCTTAACAATTTTCAACAAAAATGAGGAGTATTAATAATCCCACACTTTAAAAACATTGTGGCTTGATAAACTTCCTAATAATAGTAGGAGTATATTAGTGAAGAAACAATGGACAAAATCATGTGGATGGCCAATCGTATAGTGGAGGTGCAATATGCTGAGAAGCTTCAAATTACCTCAGCCCAATTACTTCCTTCCACATCCTTATCAGTCCAAGATCTTCTTGTAAAAATTAAAGATTTAGAATATGAAGTTAAGATGGTCCAAGAATCAAACAGATCCAGATCGCGCTGCAGAAGCAGAAACAGAACACAGTTCAAAACAAATGGTAAATACTGTTATTATCACTTCAAATTTGGCTCATGGTGTAAACCTGAAAAGTGTGTACCACCTTGCCAATAGAAAAATAAGGAAAATAGGGAAGAGTAGAGTCAAAAGCAGCTGAGTGTTCTACCCTAGTTCCTACAGTAAGCTGACAAAATCAATTATTTGTTAAAGACAGAACTTGTGGACGATCTTATCTGGTAGACAGCGGTGCAGATTTTTCTGTTACACCAGTGTCAAAAACTAAGAAAACCTGAACCCTCTAACTTTAGTCTTTATACTAGAGATGGGGGATCCGCTCCTGAACTAATTCATAGAGTTTAATCTTTCAAAGGAGTGAACAATCAGTGATTCAGAAAAAAAGAACGGTAGCTCCAAACGTTTCCCACAGCAGAGAGAGAGAGAGAGAGAGAGAGAGAGAGAGAGAGAGAGAGAGAGAGAGAGAGAGAGAGAGAGAGTCGGAGCAGACCAGGCCTCTGCTGGTCAGTTCACACTGCACGCCACACAACACAGCCAGTGCCGGCCTCTACCCTGCTTCTGCCTTGGCTGCCTGCATTGTGCAGTGCCCCATTGGATTTTGTGTTTCACATATGCCGTGCCCTCTCTGTGCTTCCTCTGCCGCATGCAGTGTCTGGCGCACCTTAGCATAGCACTCCGTCGGCGATCGTTTCAGTCGCACGTCCTGCCCTCTGGGCAGTTGATGCGAGCAACAGGACAGAGAGCCTCCTAGCGGAGAACATAAGAACTACTTGCAACAACCTGCTCGCAAGAGAACGGATGATTTGTCTCCGAGCGGGTGAGTGGTGGCAGTTCACCGCTCCCCCCACCCTCGGAACTCGCCCGCTCAACGCTCACCCCACCGTTCTCGACTCTAGCCAGAGCGTTGAGCAAAGCAACTCAGGTGTCACTCTGGTCTCTGCGGTCTTAGCTCACGCAGTAATACAGCTCGCGTCTCGACCTGCTTGACTCAGCGCCTCTGCATCGGAGTTCGTCTCTACTGGATATTGTTCTTCGTAGTAATACCGTTATGTATATTACATAATTATGTTATGTATACATCATTTGTTTTTATTTTATTTTTATTTGTTTAAACTGATCAGATTAGGTTCCTGACGGCTCCTCTTACTATAGGATTTTTTATTATGGTCACTCGAATTTACACTTTAATTACGAGCGAACCGATAAACGTATAGCAAAAGCGATACACCAATATTTTCCTTGTTTTATTCTGCGGAAGGTTATATGCAGCACTTTGATCTTACAGTCAAATTTATATATTTTTTTCTTATTTTAGTACGGATTTTGCGATTTTAGGCGTCTTCGGAAGGAAATGTTCACTTTAAAAATATATGGCTTGCGATGTACTTGTACGAGGTTAATGAAATTTTAATACATTATAGCCAAATATATTGTTAATGTAAATCTCAAGTTACAACATTTTCCGATCACCCAAAAAACCACGATAGTGCAAAATAAATCAATAATCAAAAACTTTGTCATATCGTGGAAATTTCAATAAACAATACAAAATTCTTACTCATTATCTGTGTTACTTCAAAATAGGATCAAATAAGATCAAAATACAGGTATAGTACTGGAATAAACCAAGTTTAAAGGGCAATGTGCCTTCCATTTATTTTCTGTTGTGAATGAGTGGTGAGTCATGAAAAAGAGCTAGTTCATTTCAGGGAGTGAACAGTTCTGATCTGATCTCTGAAAAGAACAGTTTTGCCCATCTCTACTTTATACCGCAAATGGTTCTGAAATAAAAACTTACAGGTCAAAGCTGTTAACCATTGATTTAGATCTTAAACTTACGTTTGAATGGCCATTTATATTAGCAGATGTATCAAATGGAATATTGGGAGCTGATTTTCTTCGTCATTTTGGTTTACTCATAGATCTGAAAAATAAAAATCTAATACATAACATTACTAAGTTAAAAATTTCTGCAGAGGTAACCACTGTGAATGCTAATGATTCAGTAAGCTCACTATGCAAAATGTCCCTATTCAAAGCTGTTAGAGAAATTTCCTGAGCTAACAAAACCATCTATAGTACCAAAGGTGTTACGGATTGAAGCACAGCATTATCTACCTACTTCAAATGGGCTTTTGGTGTATAGTAAAGCTCATAGGTTGGACCCACATAAATTGCAAATAGCTAAGAAAGAATTTCAGTTTCTGTTGAATAACGGAATTATATGTCCATCACAATCACAATGGGCCAGTCCACTGTACCTTCTTATGAAGTCAAATGGTCAGTGGCGAGCTTGTGGGAGGATGGGAGAGGGGGATGGGAGAGGGGGAGGAGGACGGGGGAGGTTGGGCGAGGTTGGGAGAGGAGGGGGAGGTTGGGGTGGAGGGGCGGAGGAGGAGGGGCGAGGTTGGTGGAGGGGGGCGAGGTTGGGGGCGGGGGGGGCGAGGTTGGGGGCGGGGGGGGGCGAGGTTGGGGGAGGGGGGGCGAGGTTGGGGGAGGGGGGGGCGAGGTTGGGCGAGGAGGGGCGAGGTTGGGCGAGGAGGGGCGAGGTTGGGCGAGGAGGGGCGAGGTTGGGCGAGGAGGGGCGAGGTTGGGCGAGGAGGGGCGAGGTTGGGCGAGGATGGGCGAGGTTGGGCGAGGAGGGGCGAGGTTGGGCGAGGAGGGGCGAGGTTGGGCGAGGAGGGGCGAGGTTGGGCGAGGTTGGGCGAGGAGGGGCGAGGAGGGGCGAGGAGGGGCGAGGTTGGGCGAGGAGGGGCGAGGTTGGGCGAGGTTGGGCGAGGAGGGGCGAGGTTGGGCGAGGTTGGGCGAGGAGGGGCGAGGTTGGGCGAGGTTGGGCGAGGAGGGGCGAGGTTGGGCGAGGAGGGGCGAGGTTGGGCGAGGAGGGGCGAGGTTGGGCGAGGAGGGGCGAGGTTGGGCGAGGAGGGGCGAGGTTGGGCGAGGAGGGGCGAGGAGGGGCGAGGTTGGGCGAGGAGGGGCGAGGAGGGGCGAGGAGGGGCGAGGTTGGGCGAGGTTGGGCGAGGTTGGGCGAGGAGGGGCGAGGTTGGGCGAGGTTGGGCGAGGTTGGGCGAGGTTGGGCGAGGTTGGGCGAGGTTGGGCGAGGAGGGGCGAGGTTGGGCGAGGAGGGGCGAGGTTGGGCGAGGAGGGGCGAGGTTGGGCGAGGAGGGGCGAGGTTGGGCGAGGAGGGGCGAGGTTGGGCGAGGAGGGGCGAGGTTGGGCGAGGAGGGGCGAGGTTGGGCGAGGAGGGGCGAGGTTGGGCGAGGAGGGGCGAGGTTGGGCGAGGAGGGGCGAGGTTGGGCGAGGAGGGGCGAGGTTGGGCGAGGAGGGGCGAGGTTGGGGGAGGAGGGGCGAGGTTGGGGGAGGAGGGGCGAGGTTGGGGGAGGAGGGGCGAGGTTGGGGGAGGAGGGGCGAGGTTGGGGGAGGAGGGGCGAGGTTGGGGGAGGAGGGGCGAGGTTGGGGGAGGAGGGGCGAGGTTGGGGGAGGAGGGGCGAGGTTGGGGGAGGAGGGGCGAGGTTGGGGGAGGAGGGGCGAGGTTGGCGGAGGAGGGGCGAGGTTGGGGGAGGAGGGGCGAGGTTGGGGGAGGAGGGGCGAGGTTGGGGGAGGAGGGGCGAGGTTGGGGGAGGAGGGGCGAGGTTGGGGGAGGAGGGGCGAGGTTGGGGGAGGAGGGGCGAGGTTGGGGGAGGAGGGGCGAGGTTGGGGGAGGAGGGGCGAGGTTGGGGGAGGAGGGGCGAGGTTGGGGGAGGAGGGGCGAGGTTGGGGGAGGAGGGGCGAGGTTGGGGGAGGAGGGGCGAGGTTGGGGGAGGAGGGGCGAGGTTGGGGGAGGAGGGGCGAGGTTGGGGGAGGAGGGGCGAGGTTGGGGGAGGAGGGGCGAGGTTGGGGGAGGAGGGGCGAGGTTGGGGGAGGAGGGGCGAGGTTGGGGGAGGAGGGGCGAGGTTGGGGGAGGAGGGGCGAGGTTGGGGGAGGAGGGGCGAGGTTGGGGGAGGAGGGGCGAGGTTGGGGGAGGAGGGGCGAGGTTGGGGGAGGAGGGGCGAGGTTGGGGGAGGAGGGGCGAGGTTGGGGGAGGAGGGGCGAGGTTGGGGGAGGAGGGGCGAGGTTGGGGGAGGAGGGGCGAGGTTGGGGGAGGAGGGGCGAGGTTGGGGGAGGAGGGGCGAGGTTGGGGGAGGAGGGGCGAGGTTGGGGGAGGAGGGGCGAGGTTGGGGGAGGAGGGGCGAGGTTGGGGGAGGAGGGGCGAGGTTGGGGGAGGAGGGGCGAGGTTGGGGGAGGAGGGGCGAGGTTGGGGGAGGAGGGGCGAGGTTGGGGGAGGAGGGGCGAGGTTGGGGGAGGAGGGGCGAGGTTGGGGGAGGAGGGGCGAGGTTGGGGGAGGAGGGGCGAGGTTGGGGGAGGAGGGGCGAGGTTGGGGGAGGAGGGGCGAGGTTGGGGGAGGATGGGCGAGGTTGGGAGAGGAGGGGCGCGGTTGGGAGAGGAGGGGCGCGGTTGGGAGAGGAGGGGCGCGGTTGGGGGAGGAGAGGCGAGGTTGGGGGAGGAGAGGCGAGGTTGGGGGAGGAGAGGCGAGGTTGGGGGCGGAGAGGCGAGGTTGGGGGAGGAGAGGCGAGGTTGGGTGACGAGGGGGGAGGAGGGGCGAGGTTGGGGGAGGAGGGGTGTACCAAGTATCAAATGTATCAAAGGTTTGCAGCTGAGTTAGAAAATCAACTCTTTTTCCCCCAGTGTTGTTTATTTAATCTTAATAACACTATATACATTCTCTCAGTGAAGCATAAAAAACTGTACAACAAGTGTGAATTGATCCAGGGATCGAGTCACAGTCACACGGTTACTGCCTGATCTGACTGCTGGCTTTCTACCACTTGGTCATCACTCCATTAATAATGGCCTTCCTCCCCAAATATATTTACAGCAGATAGAAATCAGGGAATTCGTTAGCTTTATTAAGTTATGTATAAAAAATTGATTTATTTTTAAGGTTTTTAACAATTCCGTCTGGTTGCAAATGGATCTCACAGCATTGCTTTTGACTTTGATTTTGCAAGGACACAAGCATGTGACAAACCTTTTTGTAGGAGTTATTTGCATGTAAACCCACCCTCCCCTCTCCCCCAAACTAGTACATGACTGACTTGACTTATTTCCTGTTGAATCATAAGGCAGCCAAACATTTCACTTCACTCTATGTTTTGCCAGCTTTCAGAGCTGCTTCGTCAACCATTCTTTTCGGGCAGCCACATATGTGTGTTCCTTGCTGGTTCCAAACCAGTGCTGCCTTTTCAACAGCTCCTTGTTGTTTGCGTAATGTGTGACCAATCCACCTCCATTTTCTATCGTTTACTTGTTCGCGGATTGGTCACTGGTTTGTCATCTCCCACAATTCGCCATTTGATATAACACCTGGACACCTCACAATTATAATTTGCTGAAGACACTGGTTTATGAAGGCTTGCAGCTGGTTTACAATCATGTTTGTTACCTTCCATGTTTCATAACTGTACAGGACTGACTGACTTTATGTTGCTATTGAACAAGCGCAGCTTTGTTTGTCTCGAGATGTTCTTATTACGCCAGACAGGGTACAGTTGTACAAAGGCTCCATTTGCTTTCCGTATATGACTCTTTACATCCTCCTCGACCCTTCCATCTTTACAGGCAGTACTTTCTAGATATACAAAGAAGTCTACTTGTTCCAATTCCTTTCCATACACTGTTAGCTTCGCTTGTTTTTCAGATTGCATTCTCATTTCCTTAGTTTTCTGAACATTTATTTTAATTCCTGCAATTTCTGATTCCTCTTTCAGTCTTTCCAACTTTTCTTCTATATCACACAATCTTTGCGAGAGCAGACAGATATCATCAGCAAAGTCAAGGTCTTCAAGCCTGTCTTGCATTCCCCACTGAATACTTCTTCTCCTACCATCAACAACTCTTTTCATTACACTTTCCAGTACCAACAAGGAAAAGGTAGCTGACAGAATACATCCCTGCCTCACCCAGCATTTGTTTGGCCAGATTCAGTAAGTTTCCCACTGTGTAGCACCCGACATTCATATCCATCATACATGGCTTTAATAATATTTATTATCTTTGATGATATTCCATATTCTTCCAAGGTATGACACATAACTCTCCTATTAAGAGAGTCAAACACCTTTTCAAAATCAATAAATGTAAGGTAGAGTGTTTTCTGCCATTCTGCACTCTGCTCAAGTATTATACACAGTGTGTTGACGAGATCGACACAACTTCTTTGCTCTCTAAACCCAGCTTGCTCTTTTCTTAGTTGTGCCTCGAGCGAGTCCTTCATACTATTTAGCATCAATCTACAGAGTACTTTACTTGGTACAGATAGGAAGGTGATACCTCGCCAGTAATTACAATTGGTAGTATCCCCTTTCTTTGGCAACTTAATAATCATCCCTTCTTTCCAATCTTTTGGTATTTTCTCTTCTGACAATATCTTCTCAAACAATGGATGCAGTAGATTTATAGTGGTGTCAATGTCTGCTTTTTTGCACCTCAGGTGCAATATTATCCATTCCTGGAGCATTCCGGTTCTTCATCTGTTTGAGAGCTATTATAATTTCAGTCTTAGTTGGTGTGTTTACATTGATTCTGTCACTGGCATCTGGAAAATTTCATTTTTTTTTTTTTTTTTTTGTGGTTTTAGGGCGCACAACTTCAATGGTCATTAGCGCCCTGACTACTCTAAGAATGCACCGCGAGGCACAAGTTGACCACAACAACTAAAAGGGAAAACACGATAAAAGACAGACGGACAGGCATAGGATTAAAAAACAGCATCATCAAATGTCCTTAGCGAGGTGTGTCAAATTGATAAAACGAAGAACACGAGCAGCTGCTCGTGGGTCATCCGCTAAAATGGCATCGAAAGTATTTGGCAGGTTAAGATCGAGGCGCAGTGTGTTAAGATCTGGACAGGACATTAAAATGTGTCTAACCGTCAGCAAGTGCCCACATGGGCAGAACGGCGCCGGCGCAGCCATCAGCAGATGGCGATGGCTGAACCGGCAGTGTCCAATTCTTAACCGGGCTAAAATGACCTCCTCCCGCCGAGAAGGGCGTGAGGGGGACGTCCAAGCCACGGGAAGAGGTTTTAAGGCCCGAAGCTTGTTGTCAGTAAGTGCAGCCCAATCGGCATGCCACAGAGATAAGATGCGCCGACAAATCACCCTGCTAAAATCGGACGAAGGGACGCAACAAGAAGCTGTTCGAGGCTGGAGGACCGCAGCCTTGGCCGCGGCATCTGCAGCTTCGTTCCCAGGGATACCGACATGGCCCGGAACCCACATAAAGCTAACTGGAGAACCGACGTCCACCAGCTGCTGAAGAGAGCGTTGGATCCGGTGTACGAAAGGGTGAACCGGGTACGGATCACTGAGGCTCTGGATGGCGCTCAGGGAATCTGAGCAGATGACATAAGCAGAATGTCGGTGGCGGCAGATGTAAAGAACAGCCTGGTAGAGGGCAAAGATCTCAGCTGTGAAGACCGAACAATGGCCGTGGAGCCGGTATTTGAAACTTTGTGCCTCGACAATAAAGGAACACCCGACCCCGTCATTGGTCTTAGAGCCATCTGTATAAATGAAAGTCATGTCGATGAACTTCGAACGAAGTTCCAAAAAACGGGAGTGGTAGACCGAACCGGGAGTGACCTCTTTTGGGAGCGAGCTGAGGTCAAGGTGAACGCGGACCTGAGCCTGGAGCCAAAGTGGCGTGCGGCTCTCGCCCACTCGAAAGGTTGCAGGGAGGGAAAAAGTAAGGTGTTGAAGGAGGCGACGAAAGCGAACGCCAGGGGGTAGCAGGGCAGAGACATACAACCCGTATTGACGGTCAAGAGAGTCGTCAAAAAAGGAACGATAAGACGGATGGTCGGGCATTGACAGTAGCCGACAGGCATACCGACAAAGCAGTATATCGCGCCGGTAGGTGAGTGGCAATTCGCCAGCGTCAGCATGAAGACTCTCTACGGGACTGGTATAAAATGCTCCGATCGCAAGTCGTAAACCCCGATGTTGTATGGAGTTGAGGCGGCGTAAGATGGATGGCCGTGCAGAGGAGTATACGAAGCTCCCATAATCCAGCTTGGAGCGGACGATCGACCGATATAGACGAAGTAGGACGGTTCGATCCGCTCCCCACGACAGACCACTGAGAACACGGAGGACATTTAAAGAACGGGTACAACGGGCGGCCAAATATGACACATGTGGAGACCAGCTAAGTTTCCTGTCAAATGTAAGGCCTAAAAATTTGGTTGTCTCCACGATTGGGAGAGCAACGGGACCGAGTCTTAAGGACGGTGGGAGAAACTCTTTGTATCGCCAGAAGTTAATACAGACCGTCTTCTCGGCAGAAAAACGGAAGCCATTGGCGACACTCTAGGAGTAAAGACGGTCAAGAGAACGCTGAAGACAGCGCTCCAGGACACATGTACACTGCGCGCTGCAATAGATGGTAAAATCGTCCACGAAAAGGGAGCCTGATACATCAGCTGGGAGGCAATCCATTATTGGATTGATCGCGATGGCGAAGAGAGCGACGCTCAAAACTGAGCCCTGTGGCACCCCATTCTCCTGGCGAAAGGTGTCGGACAGGACAGAACCCACACGTACCCTGAACTGTCGATCCATTAAAAAGGAACGAATAAAAAGAGGGAGGCGACCGCGAAGGCCCCATGTATGCATGGTGCGGAGGATGCCCGCCTTCCAACAGGTGTCGTAAGCCTTCTCCAAATCAAAGAACACAGCCGCGGTCGGGCGCTTCCGCAAGAAGTTATTCATAATGAAGGTCGACAAGGTAACCAGATGGTCAACAGCAGAGCGGCGCCTACGAAATCCACATTGTACATTGGTAAGTAGGCGTCGAGACTCGAGCAGCCAAACCAATCGAGAGTTAACCATTCGCTCCATCACTTTACAGACACAGCTGGTAAGCGAGATAGGTCGATAACTGGAAGGCAAGTGCTTGTCCTTCCCCGGCTTAGGAATCGGGACAACAATAGACTCACGCCAGCATGCGGGAACATGTCCCTCAATCCAAATGCGATTGTATGTACGAAGAAGAAAACGTTTACCCGCAGGAGAAAGGTTCTTCAGCATCTGAATATGAATAGAATCTGGCCCTGGAGCAGAGGACCATGATCGGCCAAGTGCGTTTTCGAGTTCCCGCATGGTGAATGGGGCATTATAACTTTCACAATTCGAGGAGCGGAAGTTAAGTGGCCTAGCCTCCTCTGCCTGTTTGCGGGGGAGGAAGGCAGGGTGGTAATGAGCGGAGCTCGAAACCTCTGCGAAAAAGCGGCCGAAGGCATTGGAGACAGCCTCAGGGGCCACAAGGACGTCATTCGCGACCTTCAAGCCAGAAACTGGTGAGTGGACCTTAGTGCCAGATAGCCGGCGCAGGCTACCCCAGACAACAGAAGAAGGAGTAAAACTGTTGAAGGTGCTTGTGAAAGCAGCCCAGCTGGCTTTCTTGCTTTCTTTGATAATACGACGACACTGAGCACGTAATCGTTTATAATTGATACAATTCGCCACTGTAGGGTGGCGTTTAAAAGTGCGTAAAGCACGTCGACGAGCACGTAAAGCGTCTCTACATGCTGCGGTCCACCAGGGGACCGGTACGCGACGTGGAGAAGAAGGAGGGTGAGGGATGGAATATTCAGCAGCAGCGAGAATGACTTCCGTGAGGTGTGCGACCTGACGATCGCAGCTTGTAAAGGTTTGATCCTGAAAGGTCGCCCTGGAAGAGAAGAGCCCCCAGTCTGCCTTGGAGATGGTCCAATTAGAGAAGCACGGAGAGGGGGTATGCTGCAGGAGATGGATAACACACGGGAAGTGGTCGCTCGAATATGTATCAGAAAGTGCATACCACTCAAACCGGCGTGCAAGTTGGGGAGTACATATAGAGAGGTCTAAATGGGAATAGGTGTGAGATGTGTCCGAAAGAAAAGTAGGGGCGCCAGTATTGAGGCAGACAAGATCGAGCTGGTTGAAAAGGTCTGCTAACAAGGAGCCCCTCGGGCAGGATGCTGGAGAGCCCCAAAGGGGATGGTGGGCATTGAAGTCTCCAGTTAACAAAAATGGTGCAGGTAGCTGAGCAATAAGTTGCATCACGTCTGCCCTGGTAACGGCAGATGACGATGGAGTGTAAACGGTACAAAAGGAAAACGTAAAAGTGGGGAGAGTAATGCGGATGGCAACTGCCTGCAGGCCGGTGTGCAACGTGATGGGATCGTAGTAAATATCATCCCGGACCAGCAACATAACCCCTCCATGAGCTGGGATACCTACCACAGGGGGTAGGTCAAAACGCACAGAGGTGTAGTGTGCCAAGGCAATTTGATCGCATGGGCGTAGCTTCGTTTCCTGGAGGGCTACGACAAGCGGACGGTGCAAGCGGAGAAGCAACTTCAAGTCCTCTCGGTTGGAGCGAATGCTGCGAATATTCCAGTGAATAAGTGCCATCGTAAGAAAAGAAAGATGAGAGAAGTGGTCACCTCGAAGGCCGCTTAGGGCCTGGCTTCGAGCGAGCACTGCCGCCGCTTTCAGTAGGCGGACAGTCATCGTCCATTGGGTCTATAGGGTCATCGGCCATCTCGGGAGGATGGCCGGGAGGGGGAGCTTCCTCCGCCAGTGAACGGCCAGATGTACGGCGACCAGCGGTGCGGCCAGGCGAAACGGATGACGGCCTGGGGCGGCAGCCGCTGGGTGGCGCAAGAGAAGAAATGCGCCGTGGCGGGGAAGGAGAACTGTGCTTCCTATGCGCCTTTTTGGAAGGACGTGTAGTGGAAGTACCGGTCGAAGGCTGTGAGGTCGAGGTACGGAGGAAGTCTGCACGGGATGGTTCCTTCTTGAAGGCCCGTGCATCTGACTTCGGTGTCTTCGTCTTAGCAGAAGCTGAAGAAGGTGCTCGTGTCTGTGGGGTGATGGGAGGAAGAGGAGACGTCAACCGCGCGATCTTAGCACTGGCCGAACGGACGACCGTGGTGCTGAAGGTCAGATCGCATGTCTGGGTTGCTACCTCCCGGGTAGTCCGAGGAGAGGCGAGGACAGTACTGTATTTCCCCGCTGGGAGCAGCGTGGGCTTCCTACTAGCCAATAGCTTGCGAGCAGCCGAGGTGGACACTTTCTCTTTGACCCGAATTTCCTGGATACAGCGTTCTTCCTTATAGACAGGACAGTCGCGGGAGGATGCGGCATGGTCACCCTGACAGTTCACACAACGAGGAGACGGAGGTGGACAGTCACCTTCATGGGCATCCCTGCCACAGGTGACACATTTAGCCGCATTGGAACAAGACTGTCGAGTGTGATTGAAACGCTGACACTGGTAGCAGCGCGTAGGTGTCGGGATATAGGGGCGAACAGAAATAACCTCGTAGCCCGCCTTGATGCGCGATGGCAGCTTAACACTATCGAAGGTCAAGAAAATGGTCCGGGTCGGTACAAGGTCATTGTTGACCTTTTTCATGACCCTATGGACAGCCGTCACGCCCTGCTCAGCGAGGAATGATTGAATCTCCTCGTCAGTCAATCCGTCGAGGGAGCTAGTATAGACCACACCACGAGACGAATTCAAAGTTCGGTGGGCCTCCACCCGGACAGGGAACGTGTACAGGAGGGTGGCCCGAAGCAGTTTTTGTGCCTGAAAGGCATTCTCAGTTTCTAGTAATAAGGTGCCGTTACGCAACCTGGTACAGGATTTGACAGATCCGGCTATGGCATCTACGCCCTTCTGAATAACGAAAGGGTTGACAGAGGAAAAATCCTTTCTGTCCTCAGTTCGAGAAACTACGAGGAACTGTGGGGCAGGCGGTAGTACTTTTGTCACTGTTGGCTGGTCACGTTTCCGTTTTTGGGTCGAAGTCGAAAGAGATGGAGTAGAATCCATTGCGGAGGAATCCCCCATGATTGCCAGCGTCTCCGATGGCACGCTCCTTCCTTGTGGGGACCCTCTCAGAGGGCACTCCCGCCTTAGGTGAATGTTTACACCTCAGGTCACACCTCCCGAGAAACAGACGGAGGGACCAATCGGCATGGTCAGAAGGTATCAGCTCAGGCAATCACCCCTCCCCGGGCCTGGCCTTTACCAGGGGGTACGCGCGTGCCTTACATGTCTACCCAGGGCGGGGACTTACGCGTTACCCCGTCACCGGCTACGCGTGCGAACGCGTGGGTCGGCCTTCAGGCACGCACAGGGAGGAAGGAAGAAGAGGAAAAAGAAGAGAGAGAGGGAGAAAGAGGACAGACTGTCTCAAACGCCGAGGCGGAGACCAGAGAAGGCAAGGAGAAGAAGGCAATGAGAAAGCAAGGGGAAGAAGGCAATGAAAAGGCAAGGAGAAGAAGGCAATGAGAAGGCAAGGAGAAGAAGGCAATGAGAAGGCAAGGAGAAGAAGGCAATGAGAAGGCAAGGAGAAAAAGGCAATGAGAAGGCAAGGAGAAAAAGGCAATGAGAAGGCAAGGAGAAGGCAAGGGAAAGAGTAAGGAAGACAGTGAGGTGGAGAAGAGCAAAGAAAGGAACCAACAAAAGGAAGGAAGAAACGAGAAGTGAAAAAACCAAAAGGACCACAATGACAGGTCGTGGAACCGTCCGTCTCCGGACGCAGGCGCGAACTACCCCCGTGAGGGGGATGGACTCCTTTTAGTCGCCTCTTACGACAGGCAGGAATACCGCGGGCCTATTCTAATCCCCGGACCCGCAGGGGGTGGAAAATTTCATTGCCTCTCCCTCTCTTCAGGTTGCTCTCTGTTTAAGACTTCAGAAAAATGGTCTCTCCATCTTCTAAGATGGTTTTCTTCTGTCGTCAACAATCAACCCTCCTTGCTTTTCAGAAGTCTGTTCTTGTTGAAACCTTTTTTGAAAACATTCTAGTGATGCGGTACAGTTCTTTAGTATCACCTCTTGCTGCGGCTGTCTCTGCTCTCAGAGCTTGCTGATCCATCCACTTTCTCTTATCATTCCTCACACTTCTCTTTATTTGAGAGTCAGTAGCTGCATACTCAGCTTGCATTCAAGTTTTCTGTTGTCTTGTTTTACTCATATTTAATTTTGCTTAATCTCCTTCCTACAGCTGATCAAATTCCACGTACACTCAGACATCCAATCTTTCTTTAAATGCTTTTTAAAGCCAAGGATCCATTTGCTCACATTGCAATAGACGTCCTTAATCTGAGTCCATGCATCATCGACACTATTTTCATCATTTTGTTGTGCTTCTTGGAGTGCCTCATAGCAGTTCCTTAGCTCAATACAGAAAGCTTCTTGTTTTGCTTTATTCTAAGTTTTCCCACGTCATATTTTTGTTCCCTTGTTTGAACTTCCTATTTTTAGCCATGATTTTTAGTCTAAAATTTGCAACAATAAGGCAGTGATCACTGCCAACATCAGCCCCACGTTTATTTCTCACTTTCATCAGCAACCTTCTAAATTTTTTGCTTAACGCTATATGATCAACTTGGTTTTCCGTTCTGTGATCTGGGGATACCCATGTAACCTTATGGCAGTTCTTGTGTGGGAATAATGTACCTCCAATCACCAAATTATGACTGGCACAGAAATCTGAAAACATATCCCCATTTTCATTCATTTCTCCGATACCATGGATTCCCTTTACATGCTCTAGACCTTCATTGTTCTTTCCAATTTTTGCATTTAGGTCTCCCATAATAATCAAGATGTCTCTCTTACTGGTACTCTTAATGGTGTCACTTAAGGAGAGGTAAAACTCTTTTCTTCTGTTCAGTATCAGAGGTTTCTGTAGGAGCACAGCATTGGATGACTGAGACATTTCAAAAGTTTGTATTAAAACTTGCTGTCAGTAGTCTTTCTGAAACCGGTTTTCATACCATAAGGCTCTTTTTTGCTCCATTTCTGTGCTCTGCATACTCTCCAGTGGGTCCAGAGTAGTATAAAAAGGTGTATCCAACTTGTGTTTGGATTTCTCCAAAATCTAGCCATCTCACCTCACTAAGTCCGAGAATGTCCAACCTGTGATTCGTCATCTCCTTTTTTCAGTCTGCTGGCTTCTCTCAATGTTCCAATATTGCAGAAATCTATTTTCGTTGTCCTTTTCATGCCAAAGGTCGTCATACTTGAGTGCGTCCAGTTGTTCTTTTCTGCTGTTTCTTTAATCATTTGTTTTTGGGAGTGCCAGTGATTGGCACACAGCTCCCTAGTCTGGTGATGGGGCTGCCACCTAAGAGCCTCCAGATTGCCTGATTTTCTTGTAAGGGTTTACTCCCATACGGCAACTGACTTCCCTACGCCTAAAAGTCTCCCCTATATGATTTGAGATGGTAGGAAAAGGACAGGGTAAGGACAGGCTTGGGACAGGTGAAAAGGACCAGTGGGCTACTGTGGAACACACTTCGTCTGGCTCCTCCCCCTTGGCCAATCCGGTATGAGTGACCCCGCTGGTAGCTAAGCTACCACCGGCATAGCCCTCAGGATCCAGAGCACGCAAACCACCTCGCCTGCATGGACAGTGCTACTGTAAGGAAACTAGTACATAAAGACATATTTAAATTGGTGAGTAGCAGGGTATGCCCTCACTGTGTAAGTGTCCTAAGCCTTTCTATGAAATCATCAGAATTATGAATATGCTGTGCATTTTTCACAACAAAAGACCTCCATACTGAGGTTAAATAACTGTTTGAATAGTAAATAGATGCATATTCATCATCACAACAGTGTTTTAAACATACAAAGGCATGAGGAACTTGAGAAATATTATCATCTTATGAGTGTACATGTTTTTTGCTTCCATGTTAAATGTTTCTGCATGCAAGCATATTTTCTAATAATGGTGAAAACTGTTTTATTTGCAAAATTATCTTGTAGTGAGTCTGCATATTTTAATCGTAGTTCTAGTTAAAAATAATTTTCTTCTTTTTTGTTATCTCACTTTGAGAATAACCACAAGACATGATAGTGATACAAATGATAGAAGTTCAATACAAACTTACACAGCATTCATATCAGCACCTTGGTCAAGAAGGAATAATGCTGTATGTGTATCCTGCTTCAAAATAGCTTGGTGAAGCAATGTTTGACCTTTACCATTGCGAACATTGACATCAGCTCCTCCTGTCAATATAATTAACAGAAACAAAACCATTATTGTATTGCATAGTTAGTGAATCATAAATTGTACAGCAGTACATAGTTATATAGGATGAGTTAAATAACTGCAATAAATTTTGAATGGAAACTGTTATACTGTTTAGAGTATATAGCAATATAAGCCATTCTGTAGCAAGTAGTCACGCACTGGAATTTTGAATTTATGCAAGCCAGTTATTACTTTCTTCTTCCTAGCACTTTGTACATTCCTAGGCTTCTTGACCTCGGTTCAAGTGTGCTGCACATTTCCTGATCCTCATTCTACCTGAGGCTTTACTTCACTTAACTCTGGCAGTGGTTGATACCCGTTTTCTGTGTTGTTGATAAAACTGTCAGATCGTGTTCTGTTTCTTCCTATCCTCCTACCAGCTGCCAGTTCCCAAACACCCTCCTCCCCCCTATCTCCCTTGATCCTTATGAGTTCCTTCCTTGCTTCCTCCAACTGTGGCTCAAGGGCACAGATTTTCCTTTCCTATTCCCCAATCAAAATGTTTCTACTGCGTACTCTGCAGTTCCAGGAGAGAGCCTCTTCTGTTCTCCCAACATTCTCTCCACTGCACAACAAATTCCTCTACTCACTACCCTACAACAGCTCCCACATTTCTCACTCATGATCAGTTGCGAAAGAATAATTAAGTTTAAAAAATGTTTTAAATTTGTCAAGGACGCGAGATTGGCTGTGTGTAAACAAAAAACGACAGAAAGGTCTTATGTGCGGTGGTTGTTTTTTTTGTACTGATTTAGAGATACAATGACAGAAGAATGAGTTTGTAATTCATTTGCTTTTAGAGAATTTATATTCTCAGGCATGTTTGGTCAGATTTTTAAACGTTAATAGCTTGGAAAATTTGGGCCTAGATCGCATCTATCTGACTAGTAAACAATATGAAATGTGTTAGTTAAATACAATTTAGAAATGTTTAATTACACTTTTATTGTGACAATAGACACTGATGAAACTAGTAGCAGTATTCTTTAAACGAATTTTGCACTATCAAGAAAACTTGAATAGAATTTTTTGTGTTTATGTCACACAAAATTTCGGGTTATGTCACGATTATCAGGACTTCAGCAGAAGAACAAGTTTTTTCAAGAACAAGCACTGCTGGGAAGCTAATATTTAGTTGTGTGACAAGAACGGACACTACAGCAAGAATACAAAACAAAGCAAAATTTAAATTTGACACTATTTCCTCTTAAATAAGTTCTTTTAGCGAACGAAGAAAATACCTGTGCTCTCACTTGGTGGCCATCTTGGTATATATGAGTTACAATTATTTGATATGTGCTGGGGATCAGACATTACAGGTGAGTTTTAATTGAGTTTGATGTTATGGTATTTTCTCTGTTTTATTCCTGTTTCCTGTCTTACAATGTCCCAAATATCTTTCATTTTATTTGGAGCATTTGCTATGAAGGAATTATTTGCGTTTCTTTGTGCTTGTTTTATGACTTAAGTTAAAATATTTTTATAATGCTTGAAACAGAAATCAAATTCTGGGGTATGGGTGTGCTGCCTACATATTTCATGAAGTAATCTCTTTTTCTTCTCAGATATTTGTTGTGATCCACTTGTTTTTCTTTCTTTAAATCTGTAAAGAATCACCCATATGTTTCATAGTACTCGAGTGAACAGTGATGTCGAAAACTATTAGTGTTTCCAGAACTGATGGCTACTCTTTGGAATTCAGTTGACAAATGGACACAGTTAGGAGAAGGACGATGCAACCAAGTTGGAGAAATTCCAGAAGGAAAGTGAGAAAATTATTGCATGTGCAGAACTCAACAATTTGAGCTCAAATCTCTTTAGTTATTATCAATAATGATAAATAAATAAGAGACAACTAACCTTCTATAAGAGTGGGTACGAAATGCTCCATACCATTACTCAAAGCCAATGAAAGAGGAGTATTACCAGAAGAGTCCTTCAGGTTCAAATCTGGAGCTATCCCCTTCTGTTCCTTTCGTCCCGACAAAGCCACTATACAAAAAATAAAGGCGATATTAATACAAACTTCAGCTTTGAGCGCGCGCGCGCACACACACACACACACACACACACGCACACGCACACACGCACACGCACACACACACACACCTCTTAATCTAAGAAGAAAAGGGAGCAAAAGAAAGTGAGGAGGAGGATGAGGAAAAATACATAAAATCTCATGAAAGTATGTTACAAAAATGGTCTTTTAAATAATAAAACAAGGCAATATTTCCTGAAGTTGTTTAATAGTTGTGAATAGCTCATCAAATGATTTAACACACAAATACTGGCATGGGCCCTGAGAAGAAAGTATAGAGTAGTGTAGAGTAGAGTTTTATTGGTCCTGGTGATAATATAGTACAGGATTCTACTGTTTTAAAATCAGTCACAATTAAAGGATCAGAAAACAGAACATCTGAATTTAACTTGTGGTGAACATAATAGAATTATTCACTGATGGCAAATTAACTTTGCACATGAGAAGCTATTCAAGGAACATTCCACAGAATAGTGACACTGATTTCGCCAGCAGCAAAACCATTACATACCTAAATATACATCAATGACAGCTGTATTGAGAAACAATTGTTGGTACACATAACAGATGTCCGACTTCTTTCTGTAATGATCTAATGAATCAAATAGTACCCGTAGCCACAGTGTTGTGTTCTGGGCACTGACTGCCACAATCAATGACACATGCTGACAGAGAACATTCAGCAGCAAGCCACTTCTGTGTTCTGACCTCCTTCCATGAAGTAATGACCAAGTCGATGCTGAGGAGTGACACGATCACAATGAAGATATCAGCAATCCAATGTTTGAGGTTATGTGGAAACCTAAAAAGTCTCTGGTTGCAAATCTGTTTATTCAGTTCACTTGAATATAGAAATTTGTGGTCTAAGACAGTACTGATCCCATGTAATGACCAAGCCCTTGAACACTGACAACCTTTTGAGAAGCTTCCATGTGATGAAAGTATCCTGACAGCCGTATTTATAACTCTTGGTCAAGCCAGTTATCACGGAGAGTTGGGATATCTTACAATACCCACCATATGTCACATGCTGCCATTAAAGTGATGTACCACTGACAGACTGTTACTGGGCCTCGAACCATTGACTGCTACCTGAACACCCACGCTTCTGGCAGCACTACAATCTGCCACCATCACGGAACTACTTGCTGGGATATAGCCACCATCCCACGTTTCGGGGACTGAACTGAGGTCCCCTGGTCCTGTGCCACTGGCGCCTAATGCAGCCAGTGGCAGCCAGTGGCAGCCATCCATCCTCTAGTGTGCTGGGTCACCCTACCTTCACTTGGCCACATTCACCGAGACAATGGCAGATGCCCCAGCCAGGTCCGCTATGGGCTACAGGCTCGGTTACATGAAACATCCATGGGGCATTAAGCTGCATCAGTGGGGGAACAGTATACACTGCTTAGGTCTTAAAGATTAACACCTTTGACCAAGATGACTGAATAATTGTAAAAATGAGTGTGTTTGTATCCATGGGCTGCCACCTCCTTGTGCAACTACGCCTTTTGTGGCAGAGGTCTCTCCCCTGCTCCAAACAATCCTGATACCCTGTCACATTTGTGTAGCAAGGGCCATGTAAGGAAAAGATTCATGAAAAGAACTACCACAAGAGGAAAAGGTTGCATGACGATACATATGAAGAGTGCTGAAAAATCACCGAGGACTAAAGCTACGCCTAAGTAGCAGCTTGGATTTTAACTTAATGCCACTCATGTGATTCCCTACATCTTTGGGCTTGACCACTCCCTACTTATCCCATAATATCAGCATTAGATACCATTGTAGTATTCAGAAAAGGACCAAAGGATGAACTGTTACCATTTGTAATATGCAAACAGTGCAATTTACCAGCACAGTATTGGTGTGTGTCCCTAATCACTTGGTGTAGTGTGCTGGGTACATCACTTGGAAGGAAATTACACCAGCCAGTGCTGAGAAAATGCTTGGCTCAGGCGAGGGGAACTTTATGTTCTCCAAAAACTTAAGGTTATTTTTAAGAATAAGCCAGCATACCCATAAGTTTTTCTTAAAGAGGAATTTCACAGAGCAGAGTGAATGTTTTAGGATAATTTAGGACAATATGAGTGAATGTTTTAGGATAATTCAGAACAATATGAGCACCATATATGTAAGTAATTAAATGTAAGTATCCAGTATGATTTTAAGTCACAGTTACTGAGTATAAGTCAGATACTACTTAGATCGTTTAGATATGTTTAAGCTATGGTACTGTGCCAATGATTTAAAACAAGAATAAGGGATCACAAAGGTAATGTTTTGTTAGATCTTACTGCCTTCACATCATGTGGCATAGCCTCAAAACAGCAAAGCTCTGACATGCAAGACATTGAGGATGCGAGATGAGTCAATGGTCATGAACTGAACTGCTCCAGGTCCCTCCAGAAGCAATGTTCCTAATAGTGTTAGATCCACCAACAATAGCTGACCAAGCAGAAGAGCTGACATTGGGGGACGTATGTTGATGTTAATAATGTAAGTGGAAGTAAAGAAATTAAAAGGATTTGTATAAGCATGAGGAATTAATAAAGAGTAATAAGAGCAGGAGGTTAGGCAAGTTCTGGATAGATTCCCCAGTTACAATTTCTCGTGAACATAACTAATGCTAGGCTACTGCAGATTTCTTACAGTAGTGAATAAATTTTCCTAATGGCTGAGATATAAAATATTGTACAATAGGAAAGTGCAAACATGCCTCCATGTCCAAGATCACAAATGCACACTCGTGCAGTGACACTTGATAAGATGGTAAGCTGGTTTGAATCCTGGTGGTGGAAAAAATTTTTACACCATTAGTATCTGACTAGCAAGGGGAGGAGAGGTGGTGGTACATTTCCTCATCATTAGACTTTGTCCCAATGTCCTGGTTTAGATACCAAATGTCTCCACAGTGTCTCATGAAGAGATGGCATTGGACAGTGTTGGTGGTGATTTGTCTGTCGGGTAGGGATGTTAAGCTTGGTGGTCCCCTTGGTGCTATTCATGAGGAGCAGGATATGTGCTGGTGCTGGCTTTCACCACCACTATCCCCACCATCATACACCCCCCGCACTTGCCCCACACACACAAAATACATACATGTAAGTACTACAAATATTGTAATGGAGCATGTAGCAAGTAAATGAATTAAGACAGTGCACAAACTGCTGAGTGTATAAATGTAAATATTCTAGTACTTTCGTTGCAATCAACTTTTAAATAGGAAATGAGGGAAAAATGTAATTAATTGAACGATGCCTGTAGCCACAGTGTCATGTTCTGTGCACTGACCACTGCAGTCAATGATCCATGCTGACATGGCATCCTCAATAGCAAGCTACTTCTGCACTTTGACCTACTTCTGTGAGCAATGACCTAGTCCTCACATGCTTACTACTGCCCAAGAAGCTTCCAGATGATGGTGGAAAGTGGAAGTGCTATATTTTCTCCATAGTCAACCTCCTGATAGCAGCATTTATCTCCCTGGGACCAGCCAGTCATCAGCCAGTTAGGCTATGTTACGACACCTATCATGTATCAGATGCTGCCATGAGGACAATGACATACCTATGATGCAGCTGCCTACTTTATCTTTGGGCCTTGAACATTTCACTGCAAGCTGACCACCCACACTCTTTATAGTTCTGCACTACGCCATTAACATGGGTCTTCTTCTTCTTCTTCTTCTTCTTTTTTCTACTAGTCACCTTTACATATTACAGGGATTGAACAGAGGTCTTCCCAGCCCTGTACCACTGGAGCCTGTTGTAGCCAGCTGGAGCCATCCAATTTCCAGGGTACTACTATCCTACTATCACTTGGTTGCCTCCACTGGGAAATAACAGAAGACACCGTGGCCGGGATTGCTATGGGGTCAGTTCTCAGTCACACAAAATGTCCACAAAGCCTGACACAGCACCAGCAGATGCTTGATATGTACTGTCACTAACAAGGACAGCACTGCTAGGGCAGCTGCACTAGGAGACACTTTGGCGGCATATTTGTCACACTTGTCAAGATTGCAGGTATCAACACCCGTGGCCAAGAAGATGAAATGGCTGTAAATAAAAAATAATGAAGGGCATTTGCATCTCCAGTAGTGAATCTCACACACACACACACACACACACACACACACACACACACACACTCACTCTCTCTGAGCCAACTGACTCCCTGTTACATTTTAAACACTTATGAAAACTGTAAAGTACCCTTATGGTAGAGATGGCACCATTTATAAATGAAACATCTGAGGCAAAAAGAGTTACATTTTACAAACAAACATGTTTATATGAATCACAAATTAGAAATTTAATAGATATACTGTTAAGATGTTTATGGGTAAATACACTCCTGGAAATTGAAATAAGAACACCGTGAATTCATTGTCCCAGGAAGGGGAAACTTTATTGACACATTCCTTGGGTCAGATACATCACATGATCACACTGACAGAACCACAGGCACATAGACACAGGCAACAGAGCATGCACAATGTCGGCACTAGTACAGTGTATATCCACCTTTCGCAGCAATGCAGGCTGCTATTCTCCCATGAAGACGATCGTAGAGATGCTGGATGTAGTCCTGTGGAACGGCTTGCCATGCCATTTCCACCTGGCGCCTCAGTTGGACCAGCGTTCGTGCTGGACGTGCAGACCGCGTGAGACGACGCTTCATCCAGTCCCAAACATGCTCAATGGGGGACAGATCCGGAGATCTTGCTGGCCAGGGTAGTTGACTTACACCTTCTAGAGCACGTTGGGTGGCACGGGATACATGCGGACGTGCATTGTCCTGTTGGAACAGCAAGTTCCCTTGCCGGTCTAGGAATGGTAGAACGATGGGTTCGATGACGGTTTGGATGTACCGTGCACTATTCAGTGTCCCCTCGACGATCACCAGTGGTGTACGGCCAGTGTAGGAGATCGCTCCCCACACCATGATGCCGGGTGTTGGCCCTGTGTGCCTCGGTCGTATGCAGTCCTGATTGTGGCGCTCACCTGCACGGCGCCAAACACGCATACGACCATCATTGGCACCAAGGCAGAAGCGACTCTCATCGCTGAAGACGACACGTCTCCATTCGTCCCTCCATTCACGCCTGTCGCGACACCACTGGAGGCAGGCTGCACGATGTTGGGGCGTGAGCGGAAGACGGCCTAACGGTGTGCGGGACCGTAGCCCAGCTTCATGGAGACGGTTGCGAATGGTCCTCGCCGATACTCCAGGAGCAACAGTGTCCCTAATTTGCTGGGAAGTGGCGGTGCGGTCCCCTACGGCACTGCGTAGGATCCTACGGTCTTGGCGTGCATCCGTGCGTCGCTGCGGTCCGGTCCCAGGTCGACGGGCACGTGCACCTTCCGCCGACCACTGGCGACAACATCGATGTACTGTGGAGACCTCACGCCCCACGTGTTGAGCAATTCGGCGGTACGTCCACCCGGCCTCCCGCATGCCCACTATACGCCCTCGCTCAAAGTCCGTCAACTGCACATACGGTTCACGTCCTCGCTGTCGCGGCATGCTACCAGTGTTAAAGACTGCGATGGAGCTCCGTATGCCACGGCAAACTGGCTGACACTGACGGCGGCGGTGCACAGATGCTTCGCAGCTAGCGCCATTCGACGGCCAACACCGCGGTTCCTGGTGTGTCCGCTGTGCCGTGCGTGTGATCTTTGCTTGTACAGCCCTCTCGCAGTGTCCGGAGCAAGTATGGTGGGTCTGACACACCGGTGTCAATGTGTTCTTTTTTCCATTTCCAGGAGTGTAGAAATTGGAAAGTTTCACTGCAACTAATTATTCTTAGTGTAGAATGCTGAAAGTTTTCTTAAACTATGTTGCAGTCAAAACAGTTTTCAAAATAGGATTAATGTTCCAGTTTCACTGTAAGCAAATGTTTTCAGCTTCCCTCTAAATTTATTTGCTTGGACAAGGGTGTGCAGGCTGTTGTAATATCTTAGTATGTCAGCAATTTGTGGGCTACTTAAAGAAATCCTTCCTAGTCACCCAAAATTTTTAATTCCACCGCCCTCTCAGATTCACTGATGACATCTTTAGATAGTTTGAATGAGGTGCTACTTGATTTCAAAGTAGCATAATTTCTTCACTTCATCTGCTATGTAAGCCTTGTTACTGATGTTAGGTTCATTGCTAATCTTATTTCTGCTGCTCTTCATTTCTTTGGACTTTCTTTAGTTTACTTTCAATCCATATTCTGCGCTCAGAAGACTGTTCAGCCATTTTGTCAGCTCCTGTAACTCCTCCTCGCTTCCACTGAGGATGGTAATGTCATCAGTGAATCATATCAGTGAATCTTATCTCTGGTCTTGTTTTGTCCTGAATTTTAATCCTGCTCTTCAACCTGTCTCTTATTTCCATCATTACTTCAATAGAGATAGAGCAACATGGGGACGGGGCGGGGGGGTGTTCCCTTTTCAATCCTAGCACTTCTCTCTTTGTCTTCCATTCTCGTTCTCAATTGGCTCTTGTACATATTGTATATTACCCATCTTTCCCTATAGCTTCTACAAATTTTTCTGAGAATTTCAAATCTCTTGCACTATTTTACATTATCAAAAGCCACTTTTTTTTTCAACTAATCCTGTGAAGTAGTTCTTTGTTTTTCTTGCATTTTAGCACATTAATATGAACAGCATCACAGCTGTCTCTCTGGTATCTTCACAGTTTGTAAAAGCATCTAACATAACCTCAGTTTTCTTTTCTATCATTCTGTATATCTTTTTGTCAGCAAATTTGATGCATGAGCTATTAATGTCACTGTGCAATAGTTCTTGCATTTATCTACTTTTGGCATATATGGGATTTTGTGAATGATATTCTTCTAGTGGTGTCAGCCCAATCTCATAGATCCTACACACTAACATAAATGGTTGTTTATGTTGCCATTTCATCTAATTATTACATAAACTCTTAATGAATGTGATCTATACCTTCCACCTTAGTAGATCACTGATCTCCCAATACTCTTTCAAACTCTGACTGTAATACTGGATCCTCTGTGCCTTCCCAACTGATGACCAGTTTGATTCTATAATGTCAGTAGAAAGGTCCTCCCCCTTGTAGAGACCCTCAGCATACTATTTACACCTATTCACTCTATCATATGTGTTTAACAGTGAAATTTCTTTCACACTCTTAATGTTGATATCCTTGCATTTAATTTTACCAAAAGTTATTTTGTCTTTCCTGAGCACCAAATCTGTCAACCATTCACATTTTTCCTGCATCCATTTGACTTCCTATTGAATTCATTTCTAAGTGACTTATACTATAGTATTCCTTCCTTTTCCAGTACACGTTATATTTTCTTCTTTCACCAACCAATTTAATCCTCGAGCAAGTGAGCTGTTGTTCATAACATGAGTGGGTGTGTGGCACACTTTGAACACATGTAAAGAATAGCAGTCTTTATGTTACCAAGGTAAACAAGTATGAGCAAAATCACAGTTTACACTTAGTTTAATTAAACAATGATCGAAAAAACTTACATTATATATGCTAAATCATTATTTAACTAAACAATAATTAAATAAACTTTTCAATATATCACTTTGTTGTTGCATACAAGTTTTAACCCCACACAGTAACGACTCACTCAAAACGTTAAAGAGGGAAGCTCGATCAGATCCGTGCCAGCTGTTTATTTAATTACCAGTTATTTTGTAGATAACTACCTCATTGTGGGATTGTGATGCCAGCTCAGAGGCTGGATCATTTTCTTGCACAGATCATAAACTTTTTCTCACATAGCTCACTTTTTACTTTATACTACTGCTTCTCACATGACAACACAAATTACTACTGTAACTGCCATCTGCTTCATGTCTGCTGTGCAGCGAGCTACCTTAATTTAAGTATTAACTGTATTTTTCTTACTTGTCACTTCTTCTTCCGTGTGTATTTGCTTTTAGGAAGCTTTAATTGTCGGGTGCTATTAATAGTGTTCCATAGATTTCGTGTTTGTTTTGAATACAGTCCGAGAGAGTCCCTTTAGTCAGCCATAGTGCCAGTAGAGTCAGTGTCGTCGTAACTGCAGTCTGCTTCACGTCTGCTGTGCAGCGAGCTACCTTAATTTAAGTATTAACTGTATTTTTCTTACCTGTCACTTCTTCTTCCGTGTGTATTTGCTTTTAGGAAGCTTTAATTGTCGAGTGCTATTAATAGTTCCATAGATTTCATGTTTGTTTTGAATACAGTCAGAGAGAGTCCCTTTAGTCAACCATAGTGCCAGTAGTGCTAGTGTTTGTTTTCAATACAGTCCAGAGACAGGTAGTGCTATTTTCATTGTTTTCTACAAGAAGTGCCTAGCAACCACAGTTTAGTGAATAAACAGCCGCCTTTAGTGAATTAGCAGTCTAGTTAAAGGTTGATTAATTCTCTTCAGTAAATTGATTCCTTAGGATGGATAGGATGTGTGACTGCTGCGTACGGACGCAGGAGGAGCTGGCCATTGTTCGCGAACAGCTGAGCGTGTTGATGGCCGCGGTCAGCCGTCTTCAGGCTGCTGCCTTGAAGTGTAGCGGCAGTGGGGAGTCTGGTGTGTCGCAAGGTACACCCCAGGTGTTACATGCTTCACCCACTGTCCCTGCTGTGTACTGGACGCAGTTGGGCCACCCTCTCCCCAAGGGGAGTGGCGGGTTCAGCGGCGTTCGCGGCGCCTCGCTCGCGGGGTGAAATCAGAGCTAACTATTTGTAGTATCGTTCCCAGAACCGATCGCGGTCCTCTGGTTTGGAGCCGAGTGGAAGGCTTAAACCAGACGCTCAGACGATTCTGCGGAGATCTGGGGTGCAAATTTCTCGACCTCCGCTATCGGGTGGAGAAATGTAGGGTCCCCCTGAATAGGTCAGGCATGCACTACACGCCGGAAGCGGCTACAAGGGTAGCAGAGTACATGTGGAGTGCACATGGGGGTTTTTTAGGTTAGAGAATCCCCTCCCTAGGCCCGACAAGACACCTCCTGAGACGCAGCAAGGTAGGAGTAGGCAAAATGCAACAGGGAATAACAATATTAATGTGCTAATAGTAAACTGCAGGAGCGTCTACAGAAAGGTCCCAGAACTGCTCTCATTAATAAACGGTCACACTGCTCATATAGTACTAGGGACAGAAAGCTGGCTGGAACCATACGTAAATAGTAATGAAATCCTAAACTCAGATTGGAATGTATACCGCAGAGACAGGCTGGACAGTGAAGGAGGAGGCGTGTTTATAGCGATAAGAAGTGCAAGAAATTTTGGTCTTATGTCAAAGCGGTAGGTGGATCAAAACAAAATGTCCAGACACTCTGTGTCCAAAATGGTACTGAAACAGAGGATGACAGACTAAAGGTCGAAATACTAAATGTCTTTTTCCAAAGTTGTTTCACAGAGGAAGATTGCACTGTAGTTCCTTCTCTAGATTGTCGCAGAGATGACAGAATGGTAGATATCGAAATAGACGACAGAGGGATAGAGAAACAATTAAAAACGCTCAAAAGAGGAAAGGCCTCTGGACCTGATGGGATACCAGTTCAATTTTACACAGAGTACGCGAAGGAACTTGCCCCCCTTCTTGCAGCGGTGTACCGTAGGTCTCTAGAAGGGCGTAGCGTTCCAAAGGATTGGAGAAGGGCACAGGTCATCCCTGTTTTCAAGACGGGACGTCGAGCAGATGTGCAGAACTATAGACCTATATCTTTAACGTCTATCAGTTGTAGAATTTTGGAACACGTATTGTGTTCGAGTATAATGACTTTTCTGGAGACTAGAAATCTACTCTGTAGGAATCAGCATGGGTTTCAAAAAAGACGGTCATGTGAAACCCAGCTCGCGCTATTCGTCCACGAGACTCAGAGGGCGATAGACATGGGTTCACAGGTAGATGCCGTGTTTCCTGACTTCCACAAGGCGTTCGATACAGTTCCCCACAGTCGTTTAATGAACAAAGTAAGAGCATATGGACTATCAGACCAATTGTGTGATTGGATTGAAGAGTTCCTAGATAACAGGACGCAGCATGTCATTCTCAATGGAGAGAAGTCTTCCGAAGTAAGAGTGATTTCAGGTGTGTCGCTGGGGAGTGTCATAGGACCGTTGCTATTCACAATATACATAAATGACCTTGTGGATGACATCGGAAGTTCACTGAGGCTTTTTGCAGATGATGCTGTGGTGTATCGAGAGGTTGTAACAATGGAAAATTGTATTGAAATGCAGGAGGATCTGCAGCGAATTGACGCATGGTGCAGGGAATGGCAATTGAATCTCAATGTAGACAAGTGTAATGTGCTGCAAATACACAGAAAGATAGATCCTTTATCATTTAGCTACAAAATAGCAGGTAAGCAACTGGAAGCAGTTAATACCATAAATTATCTGGGAGTACGCATTAGGAGTGATTTAAAATGGAATGATCATATAATGTTGATCGTCGGTAAAGCAGATGCCAGACTGAGATTCATTGGAAGAATCCTAAGGAAATGCAATCCGAAAACAAAGGAAGTAGGTTACAGTACGCTTGCTCGCCCACTGCTTGAATACTGCTCAGCAGTGTGGGATCCGTACCAGATAGGGTTGATAGAAGATATAGAGAAGATCCAACGGAGAGCAGCGCGCTTCGTAACAGGATCATTTAGTAATCGCGAAAGCGTTACGGAGATGATAGATAAACTCCAGTGGAAGACTCTGCAGGAGAGACGCTCAGTAGCTCGGTACGGGCTTTTGTCAAAGTTTCGAGAACATACCTTCACCGAAGAGTCAAGCAGTATATTGCTCCCTCCTATGTATATCTCGCGAAGAGACCATGAGGATAAAATCAGAGAGATTAGAGCCCACACAGAGGCATACCGACAATCCTTCTTTCCACGAACAATACGAGACTGGAATAGAAGGGAGAACCGATAGAGGTACTCTAGGTACACTCCGCTACACACCGTCAGGTGGCTTGCGGAGTATGGATGTAGATGTAGATGTAGATGTAGATGTGTTACCTGAAGCAATAATGAAGGAATAGGTGCCGGTTCACAATTTTAAAATAACAATAGAACAGAATGAGACAATGTTACTTGTGATTGGTGTACTTTATACATGGACATATTCACTCAAGGGTTAAGTATTCCTTCTGTCACCCAAGACTTATTCAAAGTTACCTTTGTTAATCCACATTTATTGATTCAACTTTGGTGATAGCCCTTTCTAGGGACGTCCATTTCTCTTCAATTAACCTGCCTGCTGTGGTATTCATTGTCACCATACCTTCCAAAAACTATCATCATTGCTACTAACTGGCCATAAAGGAGTGGTACAGAGTACAATTGTGAAATTGTAATTACCAAGACTCCAATTACCTTGCCCCCCCCCTCCACCACACACACACACACACACACACACACACACACACACACACACAGAGAGAGAGAGAGAGAGAGAGAGAGAGAGAGAGAGAGAGAGAGAGAGAGAGAACCCCCCCCCCCCCTCCCATCCCCCCCCCCCCCCCCTGCCTATCTGCTTTTCAAGGCACTGTGCCTTAAATGATGAAAAATAATTTTGCAAGTGGTCTTGCCCTGTTAGCACACAACTCAAGTAACTTAAAAACTGAAAATAAAGCCAAACCATCATCATGAAGTGTATGGTAAATAGTTAGCAATAACCTATGCACGGATGAGACTATCCATGAGGAATACTTTTAAATAGTGCAATTAAGAGAAATATTTTTATCCAAAGAAGTTCATAACTAAGTTCATCTATGCAAATGGGAAAATTGCTTGTGATTTGTTTCATTTGGTGCAATTGTGCTGAAGCTTCACGGATAAAACGAATAGTAAAAAGGAAGCAGTTTTTTCAGTCATTCGAGGTAATGCAGCCGAATAATACTTGAGACATCACAGACTGAAAGAGATACTTTAAGTAGGTGAAGAGAGATTGCTGTTACTAACAATTCCGCATCAAGAAGATAATGTGGGGCTGATCGCATACAGTGTCATTGAAAATTGTTTATTACCTTGCTTGAAGCAACCACTGATAGAAGACAAACTGCTAAGAGTAATAAGTGAAAGTACTGTTAGAAACTAACTTTTGAACTCCAAGATTTCTAACCTGTAAGTTGAGCAATTTTATATAAATTTTCAAGCTATCTCAATTCAAGTTTTCTCTGCTGTTGAATTACCAGCATGTGTAATATAACAACTATTTTCATCTCTAAGACACATAACATTAATAACCTGTAGAATTCATAAACTGAAGAAATATTACCTTTGAAGTCTATAATAGATTGAATTGATTCTTCCTGCTGCTCCATTATCGCAATATGCAAGGGAGTCTGCTTGTATGCCATCTCTACTTTATCATCGTTCCCTCCTCCTTCTGTGAGCCTTAATGTCTGCAAGTTGGGATTAGCTCCACAGCGAAGTAACTTGCCAACAAGTTTGCTAAGGCCCCTTGCACATGCAACATGCAGAGGACTCTCACCCTGTAACAATGTTTAGACTGTCAACAAAGTCGCCATCATCGACATAGCATCTATTTGTATCTGGTATAAAATGTAATCTATTGCCTGACCTTTCTGTTGACATGATTGCTGTAGGCCGAATGAGTGCACAGGAATAGTCCAGCTTCTTCTATACCTTCACGAGCCACAAGGTGTAGAAGTGAGTCTGCAGATGATGTGTAGATCTAGGCAAATATGTGAAATATACTACAGTGAAGACAACACGATTTTAAAATTACTTCTGAATTACCTAAGTACTGATTCAATTATGTACAGTTAAAAAAAAGAAACAGCTCAATGATCGCTTTTTTGTTTCCAACATCACATCTGACTATGCACCAAAACTCTTCAACTATGAATATGATAAATTTCATTGAAAGAAACACTAACATTCTTCTAATGGAATCTTGAACTTGATGGATATTACTGTGATTAACTTTAATAGCCTGGGAATAGATAATTAGTAGCTCAGTTACCTGTCCACACATACATTACACCTCTACAGCCATCCCAAAACCCCACCTTTGATTTGTTCCTGTTGTCACCTAAATGCAATGCGAGATTTGATAAAGTAACAGGAATTTTTGTTTTACTTACAGAATCTTTATTTATTCATCAACATCTACTCTATCCCCTTCAGAGTAATCTCCCTCAGCTATAATACACATGTGCCAGCACTTTTTCCAATTTTGGAAGCTTTTCCAGAACTCACTTTTTGTTATGGTGTTCAGCTCCTTCAGTGATTCTGTTTTTATCTCATCAACAGTGGCAAAATTATGTCTATCCATGGTTCTCTTCTGTGTCAAGAATGAAAAGAAGTTGCAGTGGGTTATGTCCAGTGAATATGGTGGATGAGGCAACGTAATAGTTTTGTATTTTGCCAAAAAAATCATGAAGCATGGAGGTGTGAGTGGGAGCATTATCATGATGTAATTTTCACTAGTGGTTTGCTACAATTCTGGTCATTTTCTTTAGATTGCTACATGCGAACAGCATGTAACTCCCAGACAGTATTGCTTATTGACCATACAACCATAAGGTAGGAACTCATGATGCTTTATCCCATTGTAATCAAAGACAACAGTGAGAAAAATCTTCACATGTGACAGAATTAGTCAAATTTTCTTTTTGGTCTTGGCTCTTCAGGCAGTTTGCATTGAGACAAATGGACCTTAGTTTAGATTTCGTACCTGTATGACCATGTTTCATCACTTGTTATAATCTTCTTTAGTGGTTCTGGATCACTGTTGATTCCATTCAGCAGTTCCTGAGCGATTTGTATGTGACATCCCGCCACACACCGTCAGGTAGCTTGCGGAGTATGGATGTAGATGTAGATGACATCATTTTTTGTCAAAATTCGATAGTTTCAGAATGAACGTTGCTGCAACACGTCTCTTACCCAAAACACCCCCAAAAAATTATTCTGCATGAACCAAAGACTATGCCGACATTATCAGCAATCCCACTGATGCTGATTAGGCGATGTTCCAGAACCATTTTCTTTTACGTCTTCCACACTCTCATCAGTGACTGATGTGCTAGGGTGTCCAGAGCAGTCATGGTCTTCAGTGTTTTCTCTACCCTCTTTGAAATGTTTATGCCTCTCATGAACTCTTATCTTGCAGTAATTTTTCCAAAAGTCACAGTCATAATTTCAAATGCAGTGCTGCACCTTATTCCATTTTTCAAGTAAAATTTAATGAAAATTTTTAATACATCTTTTTCGAAAGTAAAAATTTGTCGAGCACTCGAAGACTTGTATAACCTTTTCGACTGCCAACAGTAAATTAAATACAGGGTGTTTCAGAAAGGACTTTACAACTTTAAAAAATCATATAGATATATTGGAAGAAGATATAGAGCTGGGTTTAATGTTATTTTGCAAGGAAACCGATCAAGTTTTTTTTTACCTTAAACTAAAGATGTTGTATGCTGCTTCTGTTGGTTATCCTGCATACATACCACTGTACGCCAATTTCTACCCAAACTCACTGTAGCATCGCAGGTGTAACTTGATCAGTGATGGCATAAATTCTTGCTCCAAGTTCAGGTAGCGAAGCCAGCACAGGTTGTACAAACACAATATCCTTGATGAACACCCCAAAAAAAAAAAGAGTGGTGTCAGCTCTGGGGAACGTGTTTTCCATGCAATTGGCATATCATGGCCAATTCATTGACCTGGAAAGCGTTTCCTCAGAAAATGCCAGATGTCAGCCAGGTAGTGGTGTGGTGCACCATCTTGCATGAAGTAAACATTTTGTTCTTTGTGATCCTCATCTGACAGGATATCAAAAAACATTGTAACATTTCCAGGTACATTATCCCATTGGTGGTTCTCACTTGAGAAAAAGGGGGCCCACACACTTTGCTCTTGCTCAATGCACAAAAAAAAAAAAAAAAAAACATTCAGTTTGGGGCTATCATGAACATGTTGCAATGTTTAATGTAAATTTTCACTGCCCCAAATCCTACAGTTGTGTGTGTTAACCTTGCCAGTTAAATGGAAAGTTGATTTGTCAGAAAAGATGATTTTGTCCAATAAATGTTCATCCTCATGTATTCGATTTAACATATCCGCAAAGAAGTTCTTACGACCAATTTTATCTGTGTCTTTTATTGCTTGTGTGATTGTCAGTCTGTACCGTTTCAAATGGAAATGGTTTCTCAACAGATTTGCAGTTCGCAAGATTCACACCAGGTCAATTTTGTAGGGCTGTTGACAAAATTTGTCTCACTCGCTCAATGTCGTCATCAGATGTACTTGGACGACCTTATGATTTCCCATGTCTTACCGAGCAACCTGTTTCTACAAAACATGTATGCCACTCATAAATTGTAGGCCTGCTAGGAGGACCTTTAGCATGCTTGGTATGGAAATTATGCTGAACTGTTGCCACAGGGTTTGATTCATCAAACCAAAACACACAGCTAACAAGCTTGGGTCCAGTGTAGACAGCCATCATTAAAGCAACTGCCACTAGCACTCCTTACAGTGCGATTCGGCACTAGTGAACTACATGAGGCAAAACTTGATGTATTTGCCTACAAATTGACACTGCAGTCACCTCTGTAGGTACTATGAATTAAGTTCTATGAATTTTCATAGCTACAAAGTCCTTTTTGAAACACCCTTTTTACATAACAGCTGAAAATGCAAACATGTGTCAGGAACATGTGTACCAACAATATAAAAAAATTGAAAATCTGATTTATAAAGCCTGTGAAATTAAAAAATTCCTATTACTTTTTAATCACACGTTGCACTTATATGCCTAGTTCATAGCGAATAAAAAGTGAACATGAACTATTTTAAGTGTATGCTGTGCAAGTCAAATTTTATTGGAGAAATTGTTATTATTTCACCCAGCATTTCTACTCTAGAATCTCATGTGGCAACTTTATGTAAAATAAGGAAATTTGTGCAAAAAATCCACGACTGGGAAAACAATAAGCAGTTCTCATTTCATACAATACCAATGCTGTCAAACTTCAAAGATTCCCCAAAGTATTTTGAGAGTGATTACTCACAGAAAATGTTTCAAAAACAATTTCTTGTCAGTATTTTTATTTTTATGAATACACCATGGGCACCTCAGTATTGTTTGAAAGTAGAGTTTGTTGTATTTCCCAAAAAAACATTTTCTAATGTTTGGAGACATTTCAGTATCATTATAGGAATGCGAAGTTAATAATACACTAGCAAACTCCTGGAGCAAAGGCCCCACTTGAGAAATTTCATTTACAAATTATCCAGATTGAAACCATATATGGACATAATCACAGGCTGCCAAAAGAAAGGAGAGACTGTCATTGGTAGTAACTTCAGTTTCTTGCATAGACTCCTCTGTCAACAATGTAGTGCTGCAATTACGCAGAGAAATGATCTTGGAGATGTGGTATGTCTTATTGCAAGAAAGTATTCTTCTACAAGTTTTCGAAATTTATGAAGGGTGTTTAGTGTTGATGGACATCAGATTAGACATCATCCCATCATATCACATGTCTGGTCAATAATGAACAGTTCTCACTATCATGTTGGCCAGATAACCAGACGCATGTCTTTGAGAGAGCAGTGATTAGTGTCAGAACTGTGTCACTGAGCATCAACTGCAAGTGCAATACAAATGGTAACAGATGGGATGACTGATGTTCTGCATGTACACTGGGATGTTCAGTGTTGCCTAAAATGATCTGATCTTTATGTTCTGTGCAGGGTGTAGTATTCTACATCATGAGGCTCCTTGTTGGACCAATATATTGCTGTCCGACACACTCCTAGTTGTGATGGTACTTGCAAACAGCCATATGAAGGCAGAATTTTCTTTTCACGACTGAACATAATGTTGCTCCACCTGAAGCAAAGCAAGCACTCTATCGTTCATGAGATCCAGAGGTGAGTGAGTGTGCTGGGACTTACCCCAGTTCACTGCCAGCAGCGCCAAGTCACATGAACGCGTCCACGCATAGCGCACAAGTATTGAACCACAATTAAGTATAAAATTAAAAGTCAAAATTTATGTTTAAAACTTTTTTAAAATATATTTCGGTATAGTAATGTTTCAAATATCAAGTCTTTATGTACCTAGACTTGACAGTTTCCGAAAAATGCTGTTTTAAGAGGAAAATGGAAAGTGCTAAATAATACAGCTAGAAAGCCAGAATATGCCTTTAGAGCTCATAAATAAGTGGTGCAAGTTTCAAAACAAAAGAGCGATAATTACGACCGGAATCCATGTTTTTAGAAAAACTGGAGGGTGCTAAATAATGGACTTACAAATGTAAAAATTTAGTTTATGCTTCAGTTCACCCTAAAAATAATAACTGAGACACACATTAAGCTTACTCTTATAGTTTTTAAGTAATAAGTGAAAACAAATTTTGTAGCTAAAATATACCAAATTGTAGTAGATTAAGTACCTGTAATTTTAGTGATAGAAAATGTGGTTAAAGCAGCTGATAAAACATACCAAATAATAGAGCAAATATCATTCAAAACAAGTTCTAGTAAAGGTATGGTACAGAGGTAACGATCTACCGTTAGTTCCACTATAAAAATTCTAGAGGGCTAATTTTTTATTCAAGCGAGCTGAAACTTTTTATGTGCTTTCAAACAACTTACCTGAATACAAATAAAAATTAAGAAGATTCTAAATTAATTCATAACTATGTTATTGAAGATTATGTGCCCAAGAAAGCAGTCATTCTGAGGCTGCTGCCGTGTGTCAGGCAGTAGACAACAGATGTTTGCCTTGAGATGACTGGGTGTTTGTGCTGTCTTCATCATTTCATCATCATTCATCCAAGTGGTGAGAACGGACTGAGCAAAGGTTGGGAATTTGTACAGGCACCGATAACCGCGCAGTTGAGCGCCCCACAAACCAATCATCATCATCATCATCATCATCATCATCATATAAGATGTTGCCTCGGCTGTCCGCTGCGGCACCTATATAAATACAGCCCGAGAGGCAGTAGGAAGGTTCACTTTGCACTCAGCCACTGTAAGATCCATGTCTGTTAAATGTCAGATCCCGCTCTGCCTCAGATGACGTCAGAGCCAGACTGTGACAAATCGCATATTTGCGGTAAAAATGGATAATGAACTCGCGAGGACGGTACACCATCCTGGATTGCTTAAAATTCACCAAAGTAACTGTTAGCGTGCTGTCCATGATAATTAAACTCGATGGGCAAGTGGTGACTATTATTTCCACTCTTATGGCGAGCATTAATTTTGAACTGTATGTTGAACACTCATTTGAGAATTAGTCAGGGCAAAAGACAGTCTGGTAAGAACATACCATAGAGGTTGCCTCTGAACTGCTAGTTGTGCTATTTATGATAGAAAGATTTACTTTCTATTGAACATAGTGAATTTCAAAGTAGTGTATGTGATAAACTTTACTCAATATATGTATTAACTACAACTTTATACTTTCATTTAAAATCATAGTCCTGATCCTGCTAAGTAGGACAATAGAAACTTTTCTTTCAATGGGCTGCACCAGAATGTGGCCATGCAGACTAGAAACTGAGGGCAGTAGGTTTCCCTTCGCTTTCTGGCTGACCACAAGACTAGTTGCCAGGCTCGCGTGAATAAGATGGTGTAGTACAACTACCAACATTACAGATGTTGGACTATAACATTATAATTATTAACATGCCGTCCCACACACTCACCCCTCCTGCTGTTTTTACAGTAAATTGGATGGCAGTGACGAGCTAAGGTAGGCTTGCTCATTAGCAAATATTCTTCATGGTTTTAAATTATACTCTGGGTACAACAACTCATTTCTGTTTTATCTGGTAACTGATCAGTAATGGCTGTTTATGCAATGTGGCAACACAAGCTGCTGTCCTCTGGTACTAGGACATCAATAATCTGCATCTTTCATGACTTCCAGAACTGATACACAGCTGACACTTAGAATCCAAAATATTGGGAATTTTCTTGAAAAGAACAATGAAGCCTCCCACAGGTTCACAAAAGAGTTCCATAGAAATTACATCTTCATTAAATATCGAGCTTGTTGACACCATCCCAGCCAAGGAGACAAGAGTGCAAGGCTCAAAACAACAAAGTGCTGATTCAAAAAGTCAGTTGTTACGGACTCACCATTATCACATTCATTTCATGATTTGGATACCATTACCAGAATGGCACTTAGTATCATTGTCTTTACTGCCACTTATAAGTGGCTTGTTCAGACAGTGCTTGATCAGTAAAAATAGAGGTTCCAGTACTGTGACCTTCCATAGAGCTTTTTTAAATTTAGACTTCTTAAAACGTTTATGGCTTTTCTGAGCATTTTAAAAGTGGGAATACAAAATCTGTTTTACACAGCTTCAAGCACAGCAAAAGTTCAATCACATCACATCTCAAAATCTGTTGCTCTGATTTCATCATCAGAGGTACCGCTGTGGCGTACTGGTGCTTACTGTAGCAAATCAAACACTGGACACAAATATGATGTTTGTACATAACATATACATTTGAAACATATATTTCTCATTTCACACTAGCATACTACATGATTTTTGTTAGTAGAGGCCTTTGCTAGAGCTGTTTATCTGACATGGAAATCTCTTCAGGTTTCCTGCTGGATCCCAAAATCAATTCAGTTCAATATTTCAGTGATCCAACTGTTTGCCATCTTATCTGACTACATGTTTCTAGTAGAAGACGAATAACAAATATTAATATTAATCATTCCAGCTTTGCTGAAAAGCCAACTGTAGAAACTGGAAAGTCGAAGCTGATTTCCATAACAAAGGATCAGTAACAATCTACCTAACCAATTTCGAGGAAGCTCATTTTAAATGCAATGATTGAAATTTCTTGCATGAAACCAATGAAAATATGTGTGAAATACAATTGTGAAAAGTGGCACTTCTTTAAAGACTATACTGCCTCAACTGCAAGCACAGGAAAAAAAGAGTATAATGAATTTACTTGTACCATAAATTTGTACCACGATAAGCAGGCATTAATGAATTTACTTACTGGGTTTGGTGAAGCTCCTGCATTAATAAGTCTAGCAGCAAAACTCTTGTCATTGTATGGAGGTCCAACAAGCAGTGCAAACCACAATGGGGTGTGCCCTTCCTCAGTGCGCAGATTGAGATCTGCGTCAGACTCCAGAAGAAGTGAGAACATAGGTTCATTGCACGCCATGACACTTAAATGTACTGCAGTGCTGCAACAAAATGTCAGTCTACAGCATGCACACAGCAATGGATACAAAATAATAAATTTTAAAGCAGATACAAGTTGCTGCACACACACAGTGTCTTTGCATTTCTGCTTTTAACTTCCCACAAAAGACAAAGGAATATAAACTGCACATTAACAAAGACTAAGATACGCACATTTATAAGAGCAAAAACAACAGCCCCAAAATACCACATCTGCTGATATATATCCAATAATGAAATGGAGCAAGGGAGATGGTACGGCATGGATGGGGGGAGGGAGAGAGGGGGGGAGGGAGGAGGGAGGTAGAGTGGGGGGAGGGAGGAGGCAGGTAGAGTGGGGGGAGGGAGGGGGGAGAGAGAGAGGGGGAGGGAGGGGGGAGAGAGAGAGGGGGAGAGAGAGGGGGAGGGAGGGGGGAGAGAGAGAGGGGGAGAGAGGGGGGGAGAGAGGGAGAGAGCGAGAGAGAGAGAGAGAGAGAGAGAGAGAGAGAGAGAGAGAGAGAGAGAGAGAGAGAGCTACTGATGAATTTCTACTTAAAAACTGGTAGCCAGTAAAGCAGAAAATGTAGTTGCATGAATGAGACTAAGAATAATAGTGTTTTCAGTTTACATTAATGTTAACACTAATCATGGATGGATATCCTGTAAATTGATTCATTTCACATCATTTTGATAAAAAAATCATACAGATAATCTATGGAACATTCAAATAACTAACTAATTAACTATTTTACACAAAATGGTATTATCGCTCATTTTCATCACATTTTCTCTCACTAGAATCACTGTTATATTGTACAGAAAATTGTTTAACATCACTAGTGCTTTACTCAGCCCTCCACAGTAAAAAGTATTGCCCTGTTAGCTAACAGTCAAGTGATGCACAAGGAGATTTAAGGAAATCTATAAAATGCAAACTTGTGTAAAGATCAGCGATTTGAGGAGAGAAAGCAAGTTTTAAATCTTGAAAGTCCTTAACAAAATGTGTATTATTTCAAAAGACCAGTTGCTCTGTTTCTGTAATTACAAAATTTTGTTGTGGCCATTCATATTTTGTTAGTGCTCTCTAGTCTAATTTTGGAAGTGCGTTTTTTTTTTGCATGTGACCTTCCACAATCTTTTTGGATGTCCTGCACATGAATTCCTCACTGGTACAGATGTATCCTTGAAAAATTAAAAACTCTGAAGCAGAAAACTCATGACCCAACAAGCAGTTTGTGTAATAAAGGTGTACCTAGACAGCATACTGCACACTTATATAAACTGAATTTGACTGAAGTCCACAAGGTCACACATTTCTCCATTGTAACAATTCACTATCTTTGTTCTTGTCCAGTTGGTGAGGGGAGCTTTTATGAGACAGGAGCATTAATCTAATACACACACTCCCAACAACAAACAGTTTTCTGTTGTCATACGATTACTTTATTGGTCCGCTACTCCATCAAAGATCTGGCAGTGCTAATCCACCTCCCAAATAAGATGTTTGACTCATACAATGAAGTCCAGAAAGTAAAATCAACAATATTATGAAATGGATAGATTGCTACTCATTGTAAAGATACCACACTGACTTTGCAGACAGGTACAACAAAAAGCTGTTACACATTGAGCTTTTAGCCGAAGCTTTCTTCAAAAATAAAACAGACTCACATTCACATAAGCAGGCACATCTCACACACAGATGACCACAGTCTCCAGCAGTTCCAGCCAGAGAAGACTTTGGCCAAAAGTTCAATGTGCAGCATTCTTTTTATTCTGCCTATCTGCAACTCAACATGTCATCTTTATGGTGAGTAACAATCAATTCTTTTCATTACATTTGATTTATACAATTTTTTTCAGCTGAAGCTGGCTTAACCCTGTCAGGGCTATGGGCATATATGTATGCCCAGCAGATACAGCACAAAGACAGCTACAGGTGTACAAGTACGCCTGGCAGGTAGAACAGCCAGACATCTAGAGGCATTTATTTACTCCTAGAAGGCACGAGGACCTGATGGTTGGGCACGAGAGCGAGTACACGTGCACCACAGAATGGCGACTCACTACTGTCAACATTACTGCCAACACCATCATTCACTGCCATTATTTTTTATGTCAGAAAGTGCTACAGCTTTCACCTGCTTACGATTCCTTTCTGCTTACAAGTTGAACAAATAGATACAATTTTATCTCCTAATGAACACATGACATTTGACACAAACATACGTAATCTGAATGGCATGAATTATACTAATGAATGGAAGAATCAGATGTTACAAAAGACAAACAGTGTAGCAGAACAGCTCCAGTCTCTCAGCAACTGTTGTTGCCGCACTGAACAGAAAATGGTACACATAGCCGAGTAGCTGCATTTTATTTCCTAATATACAAAGTATACATGACACATACATGCCTAATGATAAAGGGAAAGAATTATTCTACACAAATCACTTATCAGATGTAAGAAGAGGCGAGCACTGCATCAAATTACATGCTGTTTCTCACTAACACTAGCTGCCTTGTAGAACAGAAGACTGTTTGAATTTTTGGTGTATTCACTAGGAACTGTTCACTTTAAATGTTTATAACTTGAAACGCGTTACAGGCATGTATATCGTTAGAGTAAATCTCAAGTTACAGAATTTTCCAATCACAAATATAAAAGTTCTTATTTTTCTAAACAAACTTCTTCTCAGCCCAGGCAAACTTATAAAAGGAAGCCTGGATTAGTGTTGAAGTTCTCTTTTGTGATTATCAAAACCTATGGGCACTATGACTGTATACTGTGATACTGATTTTATAAAGAACATTGATGAAGAGTGGTTCTATGTTTGCTGGAGCATGTAATTAGCTGACACCGGACACAGACTGCAGAGGTTATAGGGCTGAGTCAGCCGCCCACCAGTGAGGTACACAATACTTTCGTTCCAGTCACCAAATAGGGCAGGCTGGATGCACGGCCTAGGAGCCACAAAAGGGTTACCTATTAGCCCCATTTTCAACCAGAGGCACTGTACCTTAAGGAATGGCACATAAGTATGGCACGTACCGAAATTTATCTAAGAAGGCAAAATTCTAAAAGTGCTATTTTTTATGTAACTTATTCAATGAGTTTGAAAACATGTGCCTCAAGTATTTATTTTGACAGCTCAAACAATTGAAAGTCATCCACTTGGTCCTTGTAAGATATATTATTTTGAATACAGATGCTGAAATTGTATCTTCAAATACACCCAGGGTAACCAATGACTTGTGATTTATGAGTAGGAAATATTCACAAAAAGTATTATATCCCAATAATGTTAGGGTGATAGTGAAAATAAAAATCTCAAATACAAAGAATCAGAATGATTGAGAAAACCACGTCTGATACAAACATATGTAACCAACAAAAAATGCCACTGTAACATTCCATGAAGTGAAGAATACAGAATAAATATTTTCACATTTGGTCACATTCACTTATGTGTTGCATTACTTCTATGCTTTCTACTTTTAATATTGAGTGGTGCAAATAAAGAATAGCCAAGTAGGCTGTACAGTTGAAGAGGAATGGACATCTCTGAAAAGGGCAATCACAGCAGTTGTAAAGAAGAACATAGGTACAAATACGATAACTGCAAGAAAGCCATGCGTAACAGAAGAAAAAATACTTCAGTTGATCAATGAAAGAAGAAAGTACAAAATGTTCAGGGAAAATCAGGAATACATAAATACAAGTCACTGAGGAATGAAATAAAATGGAAGTGCAAGGAAGCTAAGACGAAGTGGCTGCATGTAAAATGTGAAGAAATCTAAAAAGAAATGATTGTCAGATGGGCCAGTTCAGCGCATAGGAAACTCAAAACAACCTTTGGCGAAATTAAAAGCAAGGGTGGTAACATTAAGAGTGCAATAGGAATTCCACTGTTAACTGCAAAGGAGGTAGTGGATAGTTGGAATGAGTACACTGAAGGCTTCTATGAGAGGGAAGATTTGTTTGATGTGTTAGAAGACGAAACATAAGTCAATGTAGAAGAGATAGGGGACCCAAAATTAGAATCAGAATTTAAGAGAGCTTTCGAGGACTTAAGATCAAACAAGGCAGAATGGATAGATAACATTCTATCAGAACTTCCAAAATCATTGTGGGAAGTGGCAACAAAACTACTATTCACTTTAGTATACAGAATATATGAGACGGGCGACATACCATGTGGCTTTCAGAGAAATATCATCCACACGATTCTGAAGTTTGCAAGGGCCGACAGGTGTGAGAATTATCACACAATCAGCTTAACAGCTCATGCATCCAAACTGTTAGGTGATGATCAGTTTGGCTTTAGGAATGGTAAATGCACGAAGAGGCAATTCTCACATTGCGGTTGATAATGGAAGCAAGGCTAAAGAAAAATCAAGACAGTTCATAGAATTTGTCGACCTGTAAAATGTGTTTGACAATGTAAAATGGTGCAAGATGTTCAAAATTCTGAGAAAAAGAGGGGTAAGCTACAGGGAGAGATGAGTAATATACAATACGTACAGGAGGCAAAAGAGAATGATTAAGAGTAGGTGACCAAGAATGAAGTGGGTGGATTAAAAAAGGTGCAACACAGGGATGTAGTCTTTTGAACCTACTGTTCAATCTGTACATCAAAGAAGCAATTATGGAAATACAAGAAAGGTCCAGGAGTGGAACTAAAATTCAAAGTGAAAGTGAAGAAGAATTACACGATCTGTTGAATAGAATGAAGAGTATAATGAGTGCAGAATATGGATTGAGAGCAAATCAAAATAAGACGTAAGTAACGAGAAATATCAGAAACGAGAACAGTGAGAAATTTAACATCAGGACTGATGGTCACTAAGCAGATGAAGTTAAGGAATTCTGCTACCTGGGCAGCAAAATAACCAGTGATGGGTGGAGCAAGCACGACATCAAAAGCAGACTAGCCCTGGAAGGAAGAGCATTCCTGGCCAGGAGAAGTCTATAGTATCAAACAGAGGCCTTAATTTGAGGAAGAAATTTCCCAGACCGTACGTTTGGAGCACAGTATGGTAGTGAAACATGGATTTAAAGAAAACCGGAACAGACTAGAACTGAAGCATTTTAGATGTAGCACTGTAGACAAATGCTGGAAATTAGTGGACTGAGAAGGTGAGTAATGAGGAGGTTCTGTGCAGAATCAGAGGGGAAAGGAATATGTGGAAAACACTGACAAGGAGAAGGGACAGGATGATAAGACATCTGTTAAGACATCAGGGAATGACTTCTATGGTACTAGAGGGAACTATAGAGGGCAAAAATTGGAGAGGAAGACAGAAATTGAAATACATCCAGCAAATAACTGAGGACATAAGTTGCAAGTGCTACTGTGGGATGAAAATGTTGGGGCAGGAGAGGAATTCCTGGCAAGTCACATCAAACCAGTCAGAAAACTGATGACTCAAAATAAATGAATGAATAAATAAAATAAAGTTAAAAAATTAAAAATTTTTTTGCATTCGTGGGATGAATGTGGGAAACTTTCCAAAACCACCCTCTAATTGGCTGGTACAGCAGACATAACTCCATATGACTGAACTCTATGCCTACTGAACTCTACGCCTACATCTAGCATTGGGTTGCACCCCACAGTGCTTTAGAATCATTCAGTACCTGGGCAGGGCATGTTATGGGTCTTGAAAATTCACACTTTTCCCCCCTCTCTTCTACTGCAGAAAATGACATTACAGTATCTCTTTTGATTGATTTATTTACCTCCCATGATCAAGTATGACTGTACACACCTACAGCGTAACTTGGCCACATTTGTCAGAGTTCTCTACAGTAGTTTGGCCAGGTATAAACAGCAAGTCATTGTGGGTCCTCTTCGTTCACAGAAAACATAAATTACTGTTGTGATACGTTCGTGCAGCAAAGGGAGGTTGAAAATTCACACTTTTCCCCCCTCTCTTCTACTGCAGAAAATGACATTACAGTATCTCTTTTGATTGATTTATTTACCTCCCATGATCAAGTATGACTGTACACACCTACAGCGTAACTTGGCCACATTTGTCAGAGTTCTCTACAGTAGTTTGGCCAGGTATAAACAGCAAGTCATTGTGGGTCCTTTTCGTTCACAGAAAACATAAATTACTGTTGTGATACGTTCGTGCAGCAAAGGGAGGATATGCCCTTCGGGGAACCGTGGGGCTGGATGATTGACACATGTACTGGTGCCATGTTTATGTTATTCTGGGAACTTGCAGGATTTATATAAGGGTAGTACAAGGAAGTGGCAAAGCAACAATCGAAGACACCATTTTGGCAGTTTTCTGTACAGTTTCGCATCCATCACAACTTCAGAACAGCACCAAAATTGCAGCCACATAGAAGAGAAGGTGTAATTACCTGTGAATAGTATGACAACCAAACAAATCAAAGACATGACATCAAACTTCTAGTTCAGTGAAGTTACTGATAATCACTGCCTGAAATGTGGGAGAACTGCTTAATGAATGAGAGCCCTGTGCTTGATTCCATAAGCGGGTTAGTGCTCCCTCCACCACTCTTGGCCCCCCTTGCAGATGCTTATGCACATCAATAATGGGCATTGCCTAACTGTACACCACAGAACTTTCATTATTCAATGTAAAATTAAACAATGAAAAATATTATGAAAGGGATAGTTGCTACTCACCATATAACAGAGATACTGAATCGCAGATAGGCAGAACAAAAAGACTGTCAGGAAGTGAGCTTTCGGCCAACAAGGCCTTTGTTGAAAATGAATAATAGACAGACAGACAGACAGACAGACACACACACACACACACACACACACACACACACACACACACACGGCCACCATCTTTGGCAGCTGAAGCCAGACTGCGAGCAGCAGCACATGATGGGCCACCAGGTGGGTTGGGGTGACAAGGGGGAGGGATAGCGGGGTGGGAGTGGGGGACGAAAGTGCTGCTGGGGGAAGTGTGCAGGGATGAGATGGAGAGAGGGTAGGGTAGCTAGGTACAGTCAGAAGGTTAGATGGAGGGTGGGAGACAGAGGAAGGGGGTGGGGGTGGGGGGAAGCGGAAAACGAGAGAAGTAGGAAGACTGGGTGCGTTGGTGGAAGAGAGAGCATTGTACTGCTGGAATGCAAACAGGGAAGAGGCTAGATGGGTAAGGACAATAACTAACCAAGATCGAGGCCAGGAGGGCTAGGGGAACATAGGATATATTGCAGGGAGAGTTCCCACCTGTGCAATTCAGGTGGTGGTGGTGGTGGTGGTGGTGGTGGGAAGGATCCAGAGGGCACAGGCTGGGAAGCAGTCATCGAAATGAAGAACTGTTGGGTGGCATTCTCAGCAATAGGATGATCCAGTTATTTCTTGGTCATAATTTGTTGGTGGCTATTCACACAGACATACAGCTTGTTTGTTGTCATGCCCACATTGAACACAGCACAGTGGTAGCAGCTTAGCTTGTAGATCACATGACTGGATTTACAGGTAGCCTTGCCTTTAATGGGCTGGAGTAGGTGGTGGTGGGAGGATATATGGGACAGATGTACAGGGATATGAGCCATGAAGCAAGGAGTTGGGAGCAGGGGTTGTGTAGTGATGGACGAGGGTCTGTATAGGTTTGGTGGGCGGTGGAATACTACTGTGGAAGGGGTAGGAAGGATAGTGGGTAGGACATTTTTCTTTCCAGGACACAATGAGAGGTAGTCAAAACCCTGGAAGGTACCGAGTCACGAGGTGAATGCTCCTTTGTGGCAATATGGTGCGACTTTAGGAGGTGGTGGGTGACTGGAAAGATAAGGCATGGGAGATCTGTTCTTGCACAAGGATGGGAGAGTAATTACAGTCTGTGAAGGCCTCAATGAGACCCTCGGTATATTCTGAGAGGGGCCTCTTGTCACTACAGATGCAGCAGATCAAGTGGAGGTATTGCTGGTGATTGGTAGGTTTGATATGGATAGAGGTACTGATGTAGCCACCTTCAAAGTAGAGGTCAGCATTGAGAAAGTTTGCTTGTTGGGTAGTGCAGGACCAGGAGAAGCGAATGGGGGAGAATGTGTTGAGGTTCTGCAGGAATGTGGATAGCATGTCCTCAGCCTCGATCCAGCTCAGAAGAGGTCATCAGTGATTCTGAACCAAGTGAGGGGTTTGGATTCTGGGTAGTTAGAAAGGTCTCTAGATGGCTCATGAATAGGTTGGCACCCTGCAGGTGCACACAAACAGATCTGGGGTATGACTATGAGAACCTGCAAGGCACCATCCTATGGCAACCTATTCATGGGCCACCTAGATTAATCCATCCTAACCACTCAGCAGAATCCCAAACCTCTCACCTGGTTCATATTCACTGATGACGTCTTTGTGATCTGGATCGAGGCTGAGGACACACTATCCACATTCCTCCACAACCTCAACATCTTCTCCCCCATTCATTTCGCCTGGTCCCACTAAATCCAACAAGCCTTCCTTGATGTTGACTTTCACCTCAAAGGTGGCTATATCGATAGCTTTGTCCGTATCATACCTTCCAACCACCAGCAAATGCTTCGACTTCGACAGCACCCACCCATTCAATGCATCTTGGGTCTTAATAACTGCTTCAGCTGTATTTGGTCCATAATTATGTATCACTTCCAGGATCGTGGCACTAAAAGCCATATCTTCAGATGAATATATCATTAAAACATATGTTCACCTGAAGACGTGGCTTTTAGTGCCACAAAACTGATAGTGACACCATAATAAAGGACCAAATACAGCTGAAGCAGTTATTAATACCCAAGATGGATACTCATGTTGTGGTTGCCCCACCTACAAGGTTATCTGCCATTCCATACAGCCTTGCCACCCATGGCAATCGCATCTGTAGTGATGAGCAGTCCCTCTCTACATATACCGAGGGTCTCACTGAGGCCTTTACAGACGGTTATTAACATCCCAACCTTGTACAAAAACAGATATCCTGTGCCTTATCTTTCCAGCCACCGCCTCCCAAAGTCCTTCCATAAGGCCACAGAGGAGCATTCCCCTTGCAAATCAGTACCACCCAGGTATAGAGAAACTGAGTTACATTCTCCGCCATATTTCTGATTACTTCTCGTTGAGCCCTAAAATGAGAAGTGTCCTACCAACTATCCTCCCCACTCCTCCCATGGTGGTATTTTGCTGCCCACTGAAGCTACACAATATCCTTGTCCATTCCAACACAAACCCTGCTCCCAATCCCTTGTCTCATGGCTCGTATCATAATTGAACTGTCCCATACACTCTCCCATCATTACCTACTCCAGTCCTTTCAAGAATATCACTTATTCCATCAGTGGCAGGCTACCTGTCAAACCAGTCACGTGATCTACAAGCTAAGCTGTAACCACTGTGCCTGCATTCTACATTGGCATGACAACCAACAAGTTGTCTGTCAGCATAAATGGCTACTGACAAACTACGGCCAAGAAACAATTGGATCACCCTGTTGCCAAACGCGCTGCATCTTCATTTCAGTAGCTGCTTCATTTCCCAACAATACCAACTTTTCTTTGCGCAGGTGGGAACTCTCCTTGCAATATATCCTATATTATCATAACACTCTTGGCCTCAACTTTCATTGATCATTGCCCTTAATCGTCTAGTCTCTTACCTGTTCCCAAAACACTGCACAGCTTTTTACTCCACCAACGCACCCAGACTTTTTACTTCCCTCCTTTCCCACTACCCCTCACCCCACCCTCCCTCCATCCCCTGCCCACTGTCTAACCTCCCAACTGTACCTATCTACTCTACCCTCTCTCCACTTCATCCCTGCACTCTCCCAGTAGTAGCACTTTACCTCCCCCCCCTCCCCTATCCCTCCCCCTCCCCGTCTCAGCCTCCTCCTTTCCCCCACTCAGGTGCCTCTCCTATCATGTGCTGCTGTTCGTAGTCTGGCTTCAGCTGCCACAGACTGTGGTCGTGCGTAGCAACTATCCGTTTCATAATATTATTGAAAGTAATTCAGATTTTAATTTTTTGCCATGGTTCTGTGATACTATTCTAAAATACTTTCAGTATGTTGCTTCAGTCGCTGTCACTATTTGCATTTCACTTCCATAAAATGCCTCTCTTCAACCACACTGAGTTATGGAATTTTTTACGTAAACCTTGCTCCACGATTGACTGTAGTACACTTTTATTTTATGAACGAACTCATCTCTCTACTATTAATCTTTTTAGCCTTCTCATCTCTCTAGTATTAATCTTTTTAGCCTTCTCATTTTAGCATTAAGCAATTTTGCTTTCCAAATGGAGTAATTCCTCTATCTACTACACCATATCACAACTACTTCTGCTGCTCATAAGTTTGCTCTTTTTACTCCTATTCTCCATGAAGGTGATTCTTAATAAATTTATACAAGTCAAGAATGGTCTTGGGGTATACAAGTACATAATCCTGAAGACTCTGAACCATTCACTTACTTAAAACTTTGGTTTCTCTGCTGGATTTTGTCCCCTTTTCCTTCAAATCATCTTAAATTCTGTAAACATAACTTACTACCAGTTTCTTACACTGGTTCCATAAATATTCAACTTTTGATTCACTTTTTCTATTGCAAGTATTCTTGTTACCTTGTTGAATATTATACTTCAGTGACATTTTCTTCAAGAATTCCATTTTGCACAATCACATATGGTGACAAGTGACATTTGTTAGTCTTATATTTCTCAACAGTTTCAATCAGACCCCCGATGAGCTTCACAATTTGTGACAAAGTAAGTCACCAATTATCAAGCATAGCAATAATGCTGCTTAATAGCTGGTTTCACGAAACTATACAATGGGATGTGACCTATCTCATGTCATGATGAATCTGTCTGAGAATTAAGAGTATTCCTTGTCTTAGGAGTTGCTTCTTAATTTTATTTTCTGAGGGTAACTCTCATACACTCCCTTTGAAACTATTCTTTCATTTTTTAGTCTATATAGTTTGATTATAACCTACAATACTTGTTCCGACTCCTTCCACAATAATGTATGTCATACTCTTCCTTATGGCTCTAAAAGGTGTCTTAACTAATTATTACATGTTTATTGATTTTGTTGTATCTGCTTATGGCAGGCAACAATTCATGCGTAACTGGTGAGCATTCTGTACTTGGGGACATTTCTTTTCTGTGCCATCCTATATGTAGGTTGAACTAGTGAACACCCAGGGCAGCAGCAATGACTAAATTTCATTTATTTTTGTGCACACACGTGCGTATACTATGTACAGGGTGGTGCACAAAAAACCAGCACTGGGTACAAGCTTCTTGTTGCTTTTGGGGTCCATGGAATGTTTAACGGCTAGGTTATCTGCACCCTTACAAATGTTAAAAGAAAAAAATATGGATAAAGGAGCTAAAAATGTTGACACATGCACACGCACTCCCCCCGACCCCCCACCCCCACCCCCTCTCCCTCTCTTTTAAATTCTCCAAAGATGAGCTAGTAACCCTGTTAACACATTAAGAAAATCTCTATACAATTTTCAGAAACAAGCTGCACATATCACAAAACCTTACACTCTAACCACATTCATTTCGTGTTACTTAAAATAGAGACCAAATCTGCCACTGTCAGCTGGTATGAAAATAAAGCACAGTCTAGTAAAATGTGGTGCACAGTAATCGATATGGTAATCGATCTGCCACAAGCTCCATACATTGGAGGGTCCTCTTGCCAGAGCAAGAAGCCATGGAGCAGAGGACGAGTAAAGAGGAACTCATCCCGTCTTCATGGTTGAAAGAAGGTACAGCACAGCTGCCTAGTGGGCTTTATGAGATGCAGTTTATTATCTATCACTTCCAGCCACTCTTCTTCCCATTGACACCTGATTCTGTACCTCAATAGCAAGGTGATAGCAAGCAGGGGGATGGCACACCAGCATAATTGAGGATAACAAAATGCTTCTCTGTCTGCTGCATCCATCCTTCCTCTCACTTCAATATCCATATGGCCTGATACCCAGCAAAAAGACACCACCTTCCCCAACTGTTGTCCTGGAGGGTGTCCTGGACATTCTGGACTACTTTATCTGCTGGGTACAAGCATTGCAGAGAGCAAAAGGCACTCTGAGAATTGCACCAAATCTAAAATTACACTGGGCCTCAGCAGTAAACAGGGTGGCAGGTGGTTGGAGTTGTATATACTCCACACCATGTGACTTTAGCACATGCTGCATGCAGATCCCAAACAGCATTGTTGCTTGTGGACAAATGGAAAAACGGCATGGAGGGGAAGTCAGAGATGCGAGGAACTTGCATGCTCCATGCACCAGTAGGAACTTTTGCCGGATGGTGAGTGTTGGTTTCCCAGTCTTCACACAGAGACTGGGTATGGGGCATGTCCTGCAAGCACTGGTGGCCAGCCTGATCCCCTCAAAGCAGATAGTGTCAATAATCTTCAGGTAGGGAGGCCTCTGCTCTCATAGTCTAGCTGCAAACACATGAAAGCCCTATGAAACTGGAGCATATGCTCCCTGTCTGCAACCCAAGACCTTAGGCTAAGGGACTTCATGATATTCAGTGCATTCTGGGTTCTGGCTTTCAGGTATCACAGGTGTGGTAACCACATAATTTGGAGTAAAAAATGAAGCCCAGATACCTCACTGAGCTTGTAAAATGTAGAATGGTATCCCTCATATGTAAGATAACCTATACACTGTAAGTTGCAGCTGATGAGTTACTTTTGCAAACTGGAGGAGGAACAGTCAACAGCAAACTCATCCACAAATAAGGAGCAGTGTATGGGATTCCATACGGTAGATTGGTACTGTTTATGGCTATGACAGAGAAGGTAACACTTAAAACACTGCCCTGAGGGATACCATTCTCCAGCTTAAAATGATTCAGCAACATGTTACCAAAATGTGACCTCAAAAAAAAAAAAAAAAAAAAAAAAATCACTGAGACAGGAAAAATGGTATAAAGATGGGGAGATGATCACCAAAGTTTCATTGCTGGAGTTTAATGAGAATACTTTATCTCAAAATAATGTTGTATGCCTTATTGACATCAAAGAATATATCGAGACAGTGATGTTTATGTAAGAAAATGTGCTGAACAGCCCCCTTTAGCAGGATCAGTTTGTCGACAGACTGAAATCTCCAGAATCCAGGAGTTGCCTGGTCTCTAATGACCATAACAGACAATGGTTACCCATTCGCTCCAGTGTCTCTCGTACACAGCTCACATGGCAACACTCCAATAACTAATGGGACATATGGTTCTTCTCTGGTTTGAGGAGAGGGATCAAAACTACCTCTATCCATGAGTTGGGTAAGTGATCAGAGTGCCATAGCAAATCAAAACATTTCAGGAGGATTTCCTTTGATGCTGCACACAAATGTCAAAGCATGCAGTACCAGATTTGGCCATGACCGGGTACAGTATCACAAATCTTAGACAGTGCCAATTCCAGCTCTCCCATATGGAGAAAGGGCACTTATAAGACTTACAATTGCGGGATCTGAAGTCCAACTTGTGCCTCACTGCAGTTACACGGTAATGGCTGGCATTAGCAGTTATCACTGCAAAATGCTCTGCCATCACCTGAACGATGTCTCCGAGTGCCATTTGGAGACAGTCCTGTTTCATAACTGCTTCTATTGGTTATTTATTTATTTAATTGTATGGCTAGGGCCCCCCGTCAGGCAGGCCGTTTGCCGGTCTTTCAATTTGACACCACTTCAATGACCTGCAGTCTATGAGGATGATACGATGATGATGAGGACAGCACAACACCCAGTCCCTGGGTGGAGAAAATTCCCTGACCCAGCTGGGAACTGAACCCAGGCCCAGAAGATTGACAACCCATCACACTGACCATTCAGCTAGCAGGGGCGGACAGCTGCTATTGGTAAATGATTGCGTTTACCGGAAATCCTCCTGATGGGTCCCCATACTTTCATAGAACACCTGGAATGGGTTGACAGAGTCCAAGAATGCTTGCCATGACCTTTTCTTGCTCTTCTTAATTACGTATCAGCTTTGACTCACGTGACTTCAAAGACTGTGAGGTTTCTTGCTGTTGGGTGGCATTTAAATCATCAAAGAGCTACAAGCTTGTCCCGGATCACTGAACGGCACTCATCAGTCCACCAATTAACAGGTCCTCTCTTAATATGACTTGAAGCCTTTTGATGGGCAAGTCAGTGACGTGATGTATCACTCAGGTGATATGGTCCACCCAGTTCCATGTTCAAACACAGTCAGCTGGCTGAACAGCATCTTGTTAGCCCTACTTACTAACTGTTTCTGTGGCTTTTGTTCAAGCAATCCAATCCCCGATGAAGTAGAAGGATCCACAGTGGGAAGTGGTCACTGGAATGAAGGTCATCAGTTGATTTCCACTGTGCTAAGTCTGCAGGGGCTGGAGAGCAGAAAGAAAGTTTAATGGCTGAGGATGACCCAGTGGTAGCTGAGAAATGAGTGGGACTGCCTTTTTTGAGGTTGCACAGCTACTGAGACATCATGAGGTTCTTCAAGACTTGACCCCTGGAGAAAGTATAGTTTGAGCCCCATAATACATTATGGGCAATGAAACCACCAAGTAGGAGAAATGGGCAGGGATGGTTGTGCAATAAGGCCTGCGAGAGCCTCAGAGTTTACTGCATCCTGCGAAGGTAAATACAAGGAGCAGATAGTAATGATCTAATCCACATGAACAGCAATGGCTACTGCTTTTATGTCAGAAACCAAGGAGACAGATGTGAAGTAGTGTGTGTTATTGACAAACACAGCTTCCCCTCCCTTGGCTCTTTTCCCAGTCAGGTCATCCTTCCAGTGGAGGTATAACCATGTAGCACAAGGGTGTCAATGGCTTGGAAATGTGTTTCCTGTAAACTCAAGAACATGGAGTATGCCTGTTCCAGGAGTCTCAGTTCATCCACATGAGTCCTGAAGCCATTCTTGTTCCATTATAGTAGGGGAGCCATTTATCATGGTGGTTGCACTTTCTTCCTGTCTTTCTGCCTTGGGGAAAGATGGTTGCTCTGAGCAGACTTTGCATTCCATCACCTCTGAAGCAGAAGCACTAGAACCATCAAGTTTAATGACATCAACACGGTCTGACAGTCTACCTCCTATTTTCACCTGCAGTGGAAGATTCCCATTTGCTTTTTTTTTGTCTGAGAGGGCATTTAAAAGCTACTGCAGCAGCAGTGAAGGCAGTACTGGATTGTATACTCGGCTCAGCGTTTGGAGGTACCACCAACTCCACAATGGTGGTGACTGTGGCTTTATCTGATGTCCTCAGGAGGGCTAAGGGCTCTGAATCAACTGCAGCTTGATAAGTGTGCTGACAAATGCAGGTACTAGTGCTGACACTAGCAACCTCCATTTCTGTGGAAGCTTTGATTGTCAAAACAGGCTTTTTAAGGGCCAAATCAAAAGATGCAGTGAATGTGGGAGGCTGCACATGGCTTTATAGATCTTCTTGGCCTCACCATACATGATGCATTTCAATGTTTTAATCTCCTGTATCTTCCTTTCTTTGAGGAAGACACTGCAGTCCCTACTCCAGACTGGGTGATCTCCAGAGCAATTTACACGATTCTGAGGAGAGGAACAACCAACTACATTGTGGACAGCATTACCACATTTATCCTAAGTGGCTTCACCCTTACATCCTAAGGTGGTGTGTCCAAATTGCTGGCATTTAAACACACAATAGTTTGGGGACATAGGGCCATATGCTTAGGTAAAGAAAACTTGCCTTAATATGCTCTGGAAGTTTCATGCTATTGAAGGTAAGGATGAAGGATTCAGATTTTATGAGAACACTGTCCACCCCTTTCAGTATATTTTGCACACTGACAACCCTTCTTAAGCCCACTCATCTTTCAATTCCACCTTGGGAATGTCAACCAGATCTCTACATGATAAAACATCTTTGCTGTAGTTCAATGTGTTGTGGAGCTCCATTTCTATGGCATATTACACAAAGCATTTACATTTCCCAACTAGTAGTTTCAACCAACACTGTTCTGTTATGCAGTCATTTGATTGATTTCAATGTATCTGCAATGCCCTCTAAACCTTTTTTAACCTAAAACGATAAAATCTTCTCTACACTGCCATCTTGAAACAATCAAGCACACATTCTGACCAGCAGCATGAGTTCTGTTACTATAATGAAGAACTCTGTAGAATCTCAGACTCAGGATGACTGGCTACACGAGCCATCTTGTCAGATTGGGAGTTGGTACCTACCAGCAACCCATCCATTCTGCTGGGAAGAAAAAGAGAAAATTTTAAGTATTCCATATCAGCCCCACAGGCAGCTAGGAAAACAAAAATCCATCTAGATAGAGCCCTGTGTGCAATGGTAAGCCTTACACAAATGAGGTGTGGCAGTTTCCCTAGAGATTTCACTTCAACAGCCATGCATATCATTGGCAGACAACACACCTTGAGATGGAGGATTTTTTTATAGAGGTTTTTACCATTCTCGTGATCTGGGCAGTCAAGCCAAGATCACCGTTCTCCATGACACACAATGTTCCTCCACCCTGCAGCATGATGGTCACTGAAGCATGCCCAGAGCTTACAGTGAGAGGGGCTGGTGGTGCTTACCAGTTCCCAGCTCAGGAAACCTGGGATCACCCAGCCCATACCCAACAAACAAGTGCTGCTGAGCCCAAGAGGATTCGAGTACAGGCTGCTCACCAATTACGCATGAATTGTTGCCCACTATAAGCCAAAATATAGCAGCAACAGCTTCAAAACAATAGATGACAACTGGCAGGCGACAATGAGCAGTCTGGCACTGGGTGCCAGTGCTTTGTGTGCCACCCTGCCTAAAATGTGAATTACTTTGAACATTACTGATCAAATTCACCACAATGCACAAAAATGTTTATAAGATTTTACTTACAAACCCTGTTTGTTTTGCATATTTGGGCTAAGACCCTGTTTTAAAAGTTTCTGTGCAATTCCAGTCATGGCACTTATAGTTGAATCCCCTGTGGTTGCAGGTGACAAACTTGCCACCATATGCAGTGCTGTGTTGCCTTGCTCTGGTGTTACAGCACCTACTGCTGCACCATGTTCTATCAAGAATTCTGCTGCATAATCATCTCCTGCAAAAACGTAAAAGATAGGAGTTAGAGGAAATTGACTTCTGGAATTTTATAAATTTGTTGTCTACTAATTTTGTTACAGTCGAGGTGAATGAAACAAACACAAAATGCTTAGTATGATTGAAATGTTACACTGATTTACATGATGTTCAGTTATACTTCGACATTTGATATGGTAAATTTGTGAATTAAATACAAAAATTTAAAAAACACATTTCTTAATGCCATCAGCATTACAAATTTGTTTCATTAACTATCAAGTCTTATTTCATGTTATAGATTTTCTCCTACCTTAATGGAAAAATGCCTTTGTACCACTATATCTTAAACATACCTAACTGAATATGCTATCCAGTGTCTCTCACCATGTTCTGGAACTTCTTACTTAAGTTCACTGTGAGCATAGACATCTGCAATCGGGAGCAAGAGGGAAGGAGGGGGGAGGGATCTGCCAGCCTGGTGACACAACCTCATTCTCAAACTGGTGCTGTACTTTGACCATAGTCAAGGCTGGATTCCAAGCCTTTCTTAGATTTATTTGTTCATTGTGTAGCCAGGATCTCTACAGCCTTTTTTAGAATACACGCCAAGATAGTGTTTAAGTGATACAACAACTTAATGCTGTCTTAATTCATGGCATGTCAAAGGGAGATGCAATGCTCTGCCACAGCAGACTTCCTGTTGTTCATTACTGACTTTGTCAGCTGTTCTTTGTCTGTGTGGCATCTATGCTCCATGCAATTCTCCTGTGCAATCCAGATAGTCTAGCCTGAACACATTTTCCTGCACTGGTAGGGGATTTAGTGAACTCCTATGTCATTCTTGACTGACCCCAACATGGCTCACATCTTGTCTGATGGGCAGAATATGAACCTGACACAACGTTTTCACAGTATTCTTCCAATTTTCACTGATGCATTCTCAGTGTACAGGATAATAGTTATCGCAACAGGTTTCCTGGCAGACAAAGTGTGTGCCAGACAGACTCGAACTCAGGGTCTCCGCCTTTCACAGACAGGTGTTCCACTGAATGAGCTACCAACGCACGAGTCATTCTCTCTTCTCCTCTGGCCCCAAGATCAAGTATCATACAGCACATAGTTTTTATCTGCCAGGAAGTTTCATATCAGTGCGCACTGTGCAGCAGAGTGAAAATTTCATTCTCGAGACTGCTCTTCATTCTCAGCAGGCTGAGGCCTCAGCTTGTTTGGTCTTATGGCATGTTGTATCTGGCACTTGCTATACACGTTCTTATAGAACACAGCTTGTATGCGCAATAGTTCAGCTGCTAGACTGTACTGGTCCAAAGTCTTGAGTGCTCTGTACACTAGCGTGCTTAAAACACTTCATTGTGATGAGAAATGACGGCTGAGGCACTAAAGTACTAATCTATGTACAGCAGTTTAGAGTAGATGCTTTGTCCTTGTGTGCCATTTGGTCTTTGTTTGGCAAGCAGATCCAGAAATGGAAGATGATTATTTTCTTGTATCTCCATCATGAATTTGATGTTTTGGTAGAGTGAAGTTCGGTGTTGAAAGAAGTATTGCACATGATGTCACCATGCAGCCAGATTATGAATGTATCACCAACATATAGAGAACAGCATGGGAGCTTGGGAATAATTATATAAAAACCGATATTAAATACAGACTGCCGTGCAGGAAGTAATTGGTATGGAACAACAGAAGAAATGAATGGTATGATGATGAGTGTGTGGAGGCAACGCAAAAAGGAGAATGAATTACACAAAAAGATGGACACCCAAAGGACACAAATGTTAGAGAGTGACTATAGAGGAAAAGGTGTGCAAAAAAGCTGATTCTTAAGGCAGAGAAGAAACCCTTTTTTTGAAAGGCACTTTCTGCACACTGAACTACTTGATAATGTTAATGAAAGCAGGAAGCTGTATAGAAAGGTCAATAACCTTAAAATGGGCTTTCAATGGAAACCAGTGAAATATAAAGGGAAAAATGGTGAATTAATAGCATCACACGAGGGAGTGTTACATAACTGGACAGATTACTGTAAGGAATTATTGTACTCAGAGAATGCTGAAAAATGAGAACTAACTGAAAACCAACAAGTGAAAGAAGAGGAAAATGAGATGCCCTCAAAGCCTGAGATTCAGCAAGCAATAAAGGAACTAACCAACAATAAGACACCGCGCAGTGACGAACTGACAGCCGAGCTCATTAATGCTATGGAGGTTATCTAGTTAGGTACCTGCATGCTCTGATCTCAGTTATATGGACACAAAAGGTCATCTCATATGATGCTTACAAAAAAGGACACCCTGGAATGAATGAACTATGGAGGACCTAAATTATTGAACATTGCATATAAAATAGTCTCCTCTCCACTATGTATCCATGTAAAACCTTTTGCAGAAAAAAAGCAATCAAGAGATATCAGGCAGGCTTTAGATCTGGCAAATCAATTACTGACCAAATACTCACCCTGAAGCAAATATTGAAAAAAAAAAAACCAGTCTTAAAACATTTCATATTTGTTAGTTTTGTAGCAGCATCTGACACCACAAAAAGAAATAAGTTTATTGAAGCCATGTATGAACTCCGCATACCACAAGAGTTAACATGCCTCATAAACTTGGCTATGGAAAAAGTAGTTTGTAAAGTACAGATACAAGTAAATTTAACACCAAATTTTGAGACTAACAAATGGTCTGGGGCAAAGGGATGCATTCTCATGTGTACCTTTTAATATACCACTAGAAAAAGTAATAAGATTGGTTCTAATCAACGCAACAGGCGCAATATTCCTCAGAACAGTGCAACTTCTGGCCTATGCAGATGATATGGATATTTTTGCAAGAACAGAACTAGCAGCTAAAGAAACAAATATTGCACTGATGACAGCAGCAATAGAAAGGGAACTGGAAGTGAACATACATAAAACCAAAAAAATGCAAATAATACAACTAGAACTACACTACTGGCCATTAAAATTGCTACACCAAGAAGAAATGCAGATGATAAACAGGTATTCATAGGACAAATATATTATACTAGAACTGACATGTGATTACATTTTCACGCAATTTGGGTGCATAGATCCTGAGGAATCAGTACCCATAACAACCACCTCTGGCCGTAATAACGGCCTTGATGCGCCTGGGCATTGAGTCAAACAGAGCTAAGATGGCGTGTACAGGTACAGCTGCCCATGCAGCTTCAACACATTACCACAATTCATCAAGAGTAGTGACTGGTGTATTGTGACGAGCCAGTTGCTCGGCCACCATTGACCAGACGTTTTCAATTGGTGAAACATCTGGAGAATGTACTGGCCAGGGCAGCAGTCGAACATTTTCTGTATCCAGAAAGGCCCGTACAGGACCTGCAACATGCGGTCATGCATTATCTTGCTGAAATGTAGAGTTTCGCAGGGATCAAATGAAGGGTAGAGTCACGGGTCGTAACACATCTGAAATGTAACGTCCACTGTTCAAAGTGCCGTCAAAGCGAACAAGAGGTGACCGAGATGTGTAACCAATGGTAACCCATACCATCTCGCCAGGTGATATGCCAGTATGGCGATGACGAATACACGCTTCCAATGTGCAATCACCGGGATGTCGCCAAACACGGATGTGACCATCATGATGCTGTAAACAGAACCTGTTTCATCCGAAATAATGACGTTTTGCCATTCGTGCACCCAGGTTCATCACTGAGTACATCATTGCAGGCGCTCCTGTCTATGATGCAGCGTCAAGGGTAACCGCAGCCATGGTCTCCAAGCTGATAGTCCATGCTGCTGCAAATGTCGTCGAACTGTTCGTGCAGATGGTTTTTGTCTTGCAAATGCCCCCATCTATTGACTAAAAGATCGAGACATGGCTGCACGATCCGTTACAGCCATGCGGATAAGATGCCTGTCATCTTGACTGCTAGTGATACAAGGCCGCTGGGACCAGCATGGCATTCCTTATTACCCTCCTGAACCCACCGATTCCATATTCAGCTAACAGTCATTGGATCTCGACCAACGCGAGCAGCAATGTCACGATACAATAAATCGCAATCGCGATAGGCTACAATCCGACCTTCAGCAATGTTGGAAACGTGATGGTACGCGTTTCTCCTCCTTACACAAGGCATCGCAACAACGTTTCACCAGGCAACGCCGGTGAACTGCCTTTTGTGTATGAGAAATTGTTTGGAAACTTTCCTCATGTCAGCACGTTGTAGGTGTCGCCACCGGCACCAACCTTGTGTGAATGCTCTGAAAAGCTAATCATTTGCATATCACAGCATCTTCTTCCTGTTGGTTAAATACCGCGTCTGTAGCACGTCATCTTCATGATGTAGCAATTTTAATGGCCAGTAGTGTAAATATGATGCTATGAAATGACCAGATATCAACAGAACCTGTTAGTGAAATTGTCTATTGGGGAACCCTGGTGGCATAAAAAAACAATATTAATGAAAAAAAAAAAAAAAAAAAAAAAAAAAAAAAAAAAAAAAAAAAAAAAAAAAGAGTGGCACATCCACTTAGCTGACAAATACTACTATGGGATTGTTACACAACTTAAGTAAAGGGATCTCTCCAGGATAAGTGCCAACTGTGTTTACTTTTTATATGTTCGGTTTCAGTCCGTGCACAACAGTACAGGGTACCAATATGTTCCAAAGAGTCATGCACGAAAATGCATTTTTCAAGTGGTAAAAACTTGTGTTGTGGATAGCTCTTGGCCTAATGGTCATTTGTGTATTTAATGGAAGAACACATATACTATAGCTATCCTTCAGTACAGGATCAACATTTAAACATTTCACATCTCCTCCTGCCCAGGCAAACTGAGCAAATCTGTTGGTTATTTTGCATTAAAAGCATCATTTGGTCATGGGCAGTCCCTGAGAAAACACCAATAAAAACTATGACTTTTGGATATGAGAAGTACCGTTTGTGGGCATGGTCAGTTCTAGAATTTCTATTTATGGCAAATCATCAAAATTTTTACCCTGTATTCTTAAGGTGATGTACTCAGGGAACCTTTACCTTTTTTTGATATAACTATCCTTTAATGAGATCCAGAGGTTCAAAGTTACCGTACCTATGCACGTAATGCCCAGTCTGAGACATAAATGTAGTTTTAACTGACATAGTGAGCACATGCCAATGGCTCCAAGGGGCACCAGAAGGGTTCTGAGGTCATCAAACTGTTTTCAATCAGCATTTTTTCATCAATAAAACTTCATGCTAACTGCCTCTATATAATGGGCATTCATACCAATAGAAATATGAATAGAGTGGTACTGCATTGAAAAGGAGGGGGAGGAAGGGGAGGGGGAGGAAGGGGAGGGGGAGGAAGGGGAGGGGGAGGAAGGGGAGGGGGAGGAAGGGGAGGGGGAGGAAGGGGAGGGGGAGGAAGGGGAGGGGGAGGAAGGGGAGGGGGAGGAAGGGGAGGGGGAGGAAGGGGAGGGGGAGGATAAAAAGGACCTTAACATGCGTGTAAAGAACTTCCAGAAAAAATGTAATGCAAATGATTTTGCATTAACCTTATATTATGCATACATATTTGTCTTTATGTGCATCAAAGTGCATAAATGTATCCAAAATGTATAAACAGACTGTCGAAACTTTACTGTCCTACAGAACTCATTTTACATAAGCAGCACACCTTGCTGTAGCAGGGAAAAGAAGGCAACCAGCAGAAAAAAAGGAGAATATGTTCCTCTTTGAGAGATTCTGATGAAAAATGGAGAACCAGTTGCCTCAAAATCCATTCTGCCTTGCTCACTGAAAAATTTGACATGCGAACATATTAACACATTTTTGTACTGAAAGAGAGTAGCAGAGAGACAGAGGAAGTGAAAGGATGAGAGGAAGAGGAAGAGAAAGGAGACACTGCCAGTGGGAGAGGAAGAGAAAAAAGATGATGGGGGGGAGAGTGGCAGTGAACGGAAGATGGATGGATGGGATGGAGATAGAAGCAGTGGGAGTGAAAGAGAGAGGAGCAGTAGAAATGAAAAATATAGATGAGTGCGGACCACATATGGGCTTGAAGGAGGGGGAGGTGAACTCTCCCAGATCAGTGTTTAGCATACAGGTATAGAGGAGGGAACATTTTGGACTGAAATTTTAAACACATGGGAACAGAGGAAAAAATAAATTTGAGCTGCTGCAGTACAGTGGAGACAGGGGGAAGAACTGGAATACGAACAGTACATTCAACCTATTGTTGAGGTAACAATGATACATAGGGGTCACTAAGTTACATGTTCATCATGCATCCAGCACTGTTTTTGTTGGAAGCTGGCCAGGCCCTGAAAGATGATTGGAAGTGATTTCACTATGTCGCTAACTACAAGTGGAATGACATGGTGTGTGCTGCCAATGTTTACTTTCACTTTGACAGTACAGCCCAACAGTAGTTTGAGAATAACAGGTAAGAGCTGGGACAAATTTCAAGAATATGTTACAAATGCATTTGGTGACAATCAGCATTGAGTCCGCACAGCAAAGAGCCACTGAGGAACAGAAGCCAACACCAAGTGGAACCAACAGAGTCGTTTGTACAGAGTGTTTTGGCACTGTGTCACACAGTGAACTCAAGTAAGTTGAAATTGAACAAAGTTTTACAGCTAATGAAGAGTGAGGCAGAGGACGTCTACTAGGACTTCTTTTGAAGGGTGTCACCACAACAGAGAACTTCATGGCAGCCATAGAAGTCATCTGAAGTTTACTGCCTGGTTGTTAAAACACATAACGAGGCAAGAAGCCATTAACATTTAGATGCAATCCCAAAATATCACAGAATATTTCCATATCAACAAATGTAGGCTATCTTTAAATCGTTCTATAGCTAATGTGGGAGGCCAGTTGAAACAGGTGATTATTCCTTTGGAAAAAAAAAACACTGACTTCGCATAAAAGTTATATAGTCTTTACGGGAATATAATAAGAATGAACTTTGCATTACCAGTATGGACTTTCCACAATAATCAGAGTGAAATTAAATTTGTCTATTCCAATATTTAACACAGTATTTGTGGTCTGTGTCACCTGTCTCAGTAAAGAAAATGTTGTTTTGATTAAGTAATTAGTTAACAATCACTGCAAAAGCACCAAGTCAAGTTATATTTATAGAAATTTCAATATGAACTTAACTTACAAGTATCTTGGAGTGTGCTTGTCAGAGTTATGAAGTGGAGTAACAGGTTTTAGGAATACAAAGATAATTTGGTGGTAGGGTTTGCAGGTACCTCCTAACATGTGGTTTGAGTTTAAACAGGATGGAGAGAGCCACATATACACAATGTGAACTTGCTTTACATGAACGGGCATAATTAAATTTAATCAACAATGCTTAAGCACAGATCAATGATTACCTTTCATAAAAAAGTAGTGAATTGCTATTAATACAATGCAGGCATCTGAAATAACTGAAAAATTGTCGTTGCAGAGAGTACTGTATTGTAGTAAATGGCTGTCGTGACCAATATTATAATGGTTAGAATTACGGACAGTAGTAAATACAGTGGGAACAGTTTATATATATAAGCTAGGCACTTTTCAACTTTGCATGTAATGATTCTCAAGTATGAATCAGACAATACAGGGTAGAGAGTTGTTATTTACCACCTGCATAAACTGTAATTGTGATAGCAGAAATTTGCTGCTGAAAACCACAGGAAATCAACAAGGAAATAATTCTCTAAAGGAAAAGGCACAGGTCAAAATCATGGTTGCCCATAAGCGAACTGTCCTGAAGTAGGACAGCACACTACTTAATATTACCTAGGAGAAAACACATAAGCATTACAGCAAATGCCATCTCTTCCGGGTCTTGCTCAGTCTTCATATGTATTGTCAACTGCAAATGACACACAATATTTTCTCTCAGGAATGTGTTCTTCCCCAGCAATTAGTACTAGTCAGCGATGTTGCGATTGGACCAAACTGACTCTCAGCAACTAACAAAGACAAACAATAATGTTTCGACAGACAGTACCGATACTCAAAAGCTATGATTGAAATTTATCCTGGTTTAACAGACAGTGATTTTTTGCAGCTGTATCAACATACAATTTAACTGATTACCTCTACCTACATATAATGTTAATATTTTTGTAGTAATTATCATGACCACAACAGCTACATAACATATGTTACTTATCAGTACATTGATCCTGTCCTTTATTCAACTATTCATTAATTTTAATTAAAAATGTATGATGGCTCACCTCTGTCAATAGCACGATGCAGGAGCGTGTATCCTTGGCTGTCCCTTGCATCAAGATCAGCCTTATGTTCCACCAAAGTGCGAGCAATACTAGTTTGATGATCACGAAGGGCTAAGTCCAATGGAAGATCACCACGAACGTCTAACTGGTTTAATTTTACTCCCAGCTGAAACATGCAAAAGGCAATATCTTCATTAAACATGTGTAACTGCAGAAGTATTACCTCTCACAGGTAAAAAGCAGATAAAACATAAATTTTGAGTCATTATATAATTTCGTTTAACATAACTTTCATATAACGGAATCTTCTATACTGACAACTTTTACTTGTACTCATTCTTAGCATACTACTGGTAAAATTTTAACAAAGCAATTCATCAGTAACCAAATGGACACAGTTTTGTGTGTGTGTGTGTGTGTGTGTGTGTGTGTGTAGGGTCATTATGGCTACTATTTCAGCCATTAACATCCACCTATATGTCAGAGTCCGTTCAAGAGTCGTATATCTCCTCAAGGTGCATTCTTTAAGGAAGGATCGCCATGCACCCTTCTTGCCACACTGTTACCCTGCATTCATTTCAGTCACTGCACTCCAGGCAACTGTGTGTGCAACCTGCCAGCATGATGACGCCATAGGCCAAAAGCCAATGATTCCACCTTTCTCAAAGTCCAACAGATGGTGATAAGTTGCACATGTACATCTGGGAATGCTGTGTTAGCATATAACTCGAAAATTTCCAGTAAGGTCAGATACATCCAATAACCATTACATACTTGCACCATTCTTCATCTAGGACAACAACTTTTACTGTTCTGAAAACAAGTTAAAATAAGTATGAAATTTTGATCAACATGCATCACAGGCATGTAAATACAGAGTAACCAGTTTGATATTGTTAACAGTCAAGGTGCTCATGGTACCTCCATTTCCATCATTTTGTAAAACATGAAGGTTACTCAAATGAGGTATCAACAGTTCAAGTAGTATGTTTTTCTGTAGAGTTTCTGGCTGAAGGAGAAATATGCATATTGTCACTCTGGAAAATTAACTGAAATTTTTATCAACCATGGCTTCTTTTACTTATTTGCATTTGTGTCTGTGAGAAATTCAGCAACACAATGCACCCTCCTAATAACTCCTGACCTGGGTCAGACCACCACCCGCTAAAAAATTTAAAAAAATAATAAAAATAAAAAATTTAAAAATCACGCAGCCTCAGTCCTATTGCATACATGCGGGATGTCATTTCACCATTAGATTTGTCCATCTTGAACCCAGGCTCTGACCAACCTCCACGAGTCAAGGGTGCAGGTCGAGCAGTCATCGATCAGAATGGCTCCTCTGACCTTTCAGACTCTCATCTCTCTCATTGCATCATGTGCCACTGTAGGCGAAAGACAGTATGAAATGAATTATGATGATAGTCCACCAGAGCTGCTACTAGGTAGGTGCATGTAATTTAATTATTTGCAAGTGTAACGCTCTCCACAGTAAAGTTACATATTGAAAGATGGCAGATATACTATTTTTCTTATTAATTTTATTGACTATGGCATTTACTAATATTTGCATTTACACAATTGTAAATTATATTTAATTTATCCCCAGCAATACAAATGGAATGGGGTACTTTATGCCCACCTTTTGTAAATATTGTAATCTAATTGTGTACTTTATATTTTAAAATTTTGAAGGAACTTTTTGTTTTTAAAGAATTCTGTTATAAAATTTTATAACTGCATTAAACTTTTTCACTCCAACTTAATGCAAGATTTCAAGTATAACTGAGATGGTAGCAGACGCGACTATTCACAACAAATGTCATATCCAATATTTTCTTGTCCTAAACTCCTCTTATAGTATCTCTTTAAAAAGCATGTTGTTAATAAAAGCGAAGAACAGCTAACAAAATTTTTATTTTATTAAATTTTAATGTGTTGGTCACACTGTAGCTGTCTCAACAACCAGAAAATCTGGAGCATCCTCCCATGCTGACTGACTCCTGTTCATGGGCTACATCAATTTTTGATATGACTATTTGTTGTACAAAACTGATGGAATATAATGTGTTCTCTTAAAATTATGGTTGTATCTATATTCAGACTCCGCTTTTTAATTTTTCGAAAAACATCATTAATTTCTTCTGTTGCTTGTTCTCTAAAGGAATTTATTAACAACATAAGTATTACCTACAAAAAGTGCAAATTCTGCTTGATGAATGTTAAATCAAAGGTCATTCACATACCATGTATAAGAAGTAGCAGTGTACCCAAAACTGAACTCAGTGTGACTCCATGATGCCAAAACCCATTTGCCCAGAAACTTCACTCAGTGGAACAGGGCCAATCTAAGAACACATGTCTCGACTTATTCTTTGATATTCGACTGTTTCTTAGAAAATGACAGTCACTGTTTTCGAGGTACTTTACACTTATCAGCCACAACATTATGACCACCCACCTAACAGCCGGTGTGTCCACCTTTGGCATGTATTAACAGAGGTGATGTGTTGTAGCATGGAAGCAATGGGCCTTGGTAGGTTGCTGGAGGGAACTGGCATCACATCTGTACACACAAGTCATCTAATTCCCATAAATTCCGGGGAGGGGGCGATGAACTCTTGACACCATATTCAATCACACCCCAGATGCGATCAATCAGATTGAGATCTGGCGAATTGGGAGAGCAGTACATCAACTGGAACTAGCTACTGTGTTCATCGAACCACTTCATCACACTCCTGGCCTTGTGACATGGCGCATTAGCTTGCTGAAAAATGCCACTACCATAACAAACACGATCGTCATGAAGGGGTGTACGAGCTCTGCAACCTGTGAGCAGCACTCATTGGCCATCATGGTGCCTTGCACGAGCTCTATTGGCCCCACAGATGCCCACATGAATGTTCCCCAGACCGTAACACAGCCGCTATCAGTTTGTATCTGTCCCACAGCATAGGTGGCAAGGAGGTGTTGGCCTGGAAGATGTCACGTCCAGTGCCGATGGTCATATGCCCATTTCAGCTGTAGTTGCCGATGTCATGGTGTTAACATTGGCACATGCATGAATTGTTGGCAGCTGATGCCCATCGTTAGGAGTGTGTTCGGTGCACTGTGTGTTCAGATACACTTGTACTCTGATGTTCGTTCCGCCACAGTACACTGCCTGTCTTGTGTTACCAGTCTGAACAGCCTACGACGTTCGACATCTGTAACGAGGAGTGGCCACCCAACTCCATGATGTCTGGACGTGGTTTCACCTTGGTTTTGCCACGTATGAAGACACTCAACACAGTATTCCTTGAATACCCGACACTTCGCACAGTTTGCGAAATGCTCGTGCCAAGCCTCCGGGCCATCACAATCTGCCCTCAGTCAAACTCAGATAGTTCACACCATTCCCCATTCTACACACAGACAGCACTCGCACTTTTAGTACACGCACTGTGCGTCCAACTGGCTAACAGTCATGACAAAGCTATCGGGTTTATACGGATAGTAGGTCGGTGGTCATTATAATCTGGCTGATCAGTGCATAGGCCTTTTAGCGAGTAAATAGTTCGACCAAAGCGGTAGCACAGTGACCATCGCCGCTGTTTCGCAATTTTGAGCTTCCTTGTTCGAAACCCGATTGTTATTTTTATTTTTCATCTACCCAGCCATGTTCTTAGAAGATTACTACACAATCGATTTCCATTGTATACTGAAATAATGTTGTCCCAACTCGTCTACTCATTGTGTGTCTGATGAATGAATTTTAAAAAAATGAATAAATGGCAAAATTATTCAAAAATGTTTTTGGTGAATTTCTGTTGCATATCTCGTTTCATAATCAAGTGCAAGCTCCAGTTTTCGGAAAAGTGATCCGTTATGCGTGGTTTCTCCGAAATTACTGCCAACGATGGAAATCTTCAACAACTTTAACAATGTTTCTTTTCCGAATGAGACTCGTACGAAGAAATGCCACTGTGGCGAACCTGCCTTCATGTGATGCTCGTGGTGTTTACAATTTCTACGTTTTCAATGTATCGTCCAAGTATACGAAAAGAATAAACGCGGAATAAAATAGTAGAGAAATGATGTAAGAATGAAATATAAGAATTTAAAAGGTTTATAGCCCCCGACGATACACACATGCATCATACAATAAATATATGACATGGTGAAACCCAGTTCTTATTTTATAATAGATGTAACGCCCGCCCTTGTATCACATAACGTAACAAGAAACATTCGTGTAGTAACGTTCTACGGACATGAGCATATAAATGATAAAATAAAAATAAACAAAAATAATAAACTGGTTTCTAACACTGGGTGCTAAAGTGGACGGTCTCGAAGCTAGCCATTGTGCCACTATTTCGAATGAGATGATCGCGTTCTAAAAGGCATCTAAATTATGTCAAAAACGTTGACAGTCATTTTGTCACAAACGACCCAGCATCTACGGATATGGTTCAAATGGCTCTGAGCACTATGGGACTTAACTTCTGAGGTCATCAGTCACCTAGAACTTAGAACTACTTAAGCCTAACTAACCTAAGGACATCACACACATCCATGCCCGAGGCAGAATTCGAACCTGCGACCATAGCGGTCGCGCGGTTCCAGGCTGTAGCGCCTAGAACTGCTCGCCCACTCTGGCCGGTTCTACAGATATGCTGAGATATCTGCTTGGTTATTTTGACATTTGAAGTGTCTGGGAAATCAGAAAAAAATTGTGGTAAGGTCTTAAAGGGACCAAACTGCTGAGGTCATCGGTCCCTAAGCTTACGCATTACTTAATCTAACTTAAGTTAACGCTAAGGGCAACGCACACACCCATTCCCGAGGGAGGACTCCTCGAACCAGGGGGGTGAGGTGGGGGGGGGGGGGAGAGGGGGGGGGGAGCCTCGGAGGAGTGTCTCGAACATTGTAGCCCATCATTTTTAACTTTCTGTATACAGCCTAAGTGCTACCTGGGCTGCTGGTAGCACATTGGGACTCACGACTGCTATTTTCATGCGATTTTTTACAACTACCGGCCGCAATGCTCAAGGTCTGCCTGATCTTGTTTAGCTATCATTATTCCTTCGCGTTTCTGTTTCAGTCACATCACCAACAGCCGACTTGGGCAGCTTTAGAAGGATTGAAATGTCCCTGATGGATCTATAACAGACAATGAATTGTCCACGTTCGAAGTAACTGAGCTCTCCAAACCGACCCATTCTGCTGTTACTGCCTTTCTACTGTCTCCCGCGTCCTTTTACACTGGCATCTAGACGTCGATTCCACATTACATGGGGCAGTTCAGATAGTGAACTAATTACAGCGCACACAGAGGCATTTAAGCAATCACTCTTCCAGGTTTATAGGTGTATGGAACGGGAAGAACTTCCAATACGTGGTACAATGTGAAGTACTATCCGTATTGCACTTCCCAGCAGGGATGATTTGAGGTTGCGCGATGCCTGAAGCATCTATTTAGCAATGTGCACTCAAATTTTTAACACATTATTTTAAGGCCTACTTATGAGAAGGTACCATCTAATAAGATTTTATTTCACTTAAGCACTAGCTTTCCCAACGCTTTTATCATAAAAGCGAAATATATATATATATATATATATATATATATATATATATATATATATATATATATTTTTTTTTTTTTTTTTAACTACCTACTTAAGTCGTGTATACAGCGAAACTGACGATGTGAGAAGGATGTTCTTGCTCTTGTTCTCACTAAGTTAGAAGAGTAAGGTAAAGCAATGTTCCATACTTTTACCTTCACTCGAATTGTTGGAAATAGAAAAGGGTTGCCTGCTTTGTTAGTTGGAGACTTGCACCGACTGTATCGAATTTAATAACTGCTCACACTAAAAGTAAAACGGGCCTTAATAATAACTTAGGAACTTGTGAAGTTATTCATACGGACAGAAAAAAGAATTTGGGACGCTCCATAGTACTGTACAGAATATTAAAACGTGGCGACACACCGGTTTGGAACCTGATACATGTTAGCCGTGGAAGACAGATAGGCAACACAGAATGACCACAATGGCGTATTCGAGTGCAAACCATTACATTAAAGTAGGCAAGTAAACTTTACAGGAATGCGTCGAAATATGATAGACAGGCCTACTGTAAATGGACCCTAGCTAAACTTAGTAGTTGGAAAAACAGAATCGCAAAATCACTCTTTCTATCCTGAGAGTCTATTAACAAAGTTTCAAGAACCGGCTTTAAATGATGACTCTAGGAATATACTAAAATTCCCTACGCATCATTCACATTGGGATGGTGAGGATGAGAAGAATAATTAATTACTGCATGCACAAAGGCATTCAATCGTTTTCCCTGCGCTCCATACGTGAATGCAACGGGAAGAAACACAAATAACCGGTACATCTACATTTATATTTTGCAAGCCACCCAACGGTGTGTGGCGGAGGGCACCTTACGTGCCACTGTCATTGCCTCCCTTTCCCGTTCCAGTCGCGTATGGTTCGCGGGAAGAACGACTGCCAAAAAGCCTCCGAGTGCGCTCGAATCTCTCTAATTTTACATTCGTTACCTCCTCGGGAGGTATAAGTAGGGGGAAGCAATATATTCGATACTTCATCCAGAAACGCACCCTCTCGAAACCTGGACAGCAAGCTACACCACGATGCAGAGCGCCTCTCTTGCAGAGTCTGCTACTTGAGTTTGCTAAACATCTCCGTAACTCTAACACGCTTACCAAATAACCCTGTGACGAAACGCGCCGCTCTTCTTTGGATCTTCTCTATCTCCTCTGTCAACCCGACCTGGTACGGATCCCACACTGATGAGCAATACTCAATTATAGATCGAACGAGTGTTTTGTAAGCCATCTCCTTTGTTGATGGACTACATTTTCTAAGGACTCTCCCAACGAATCTCAACCCGGCACCCGCCTTACCAACAATTAATTTTATATGATCATTCCATTTCAAATCGTTCCGTACGCATACACTCAGATATTTTACAGAAGTAACTGCTACCAGTGTTTGTTCCGCTATCATATAATCATACAATAAAGGATCCTTCTTTCTACGTATTCGCAAAACATTTCATTTGTCTATGTTAAGGGTCAGTTGCCACTCCCTGCACCAAGTGCCTATCCGCTGCAGATCTTCCTGGATTTCGCTGCAATTTTCTAATGCTGCAGCTTCTCTGTACATTACAGCATCATCCACGAAAAGCCGCATGGAACTTCCGACACGATTTACTAGGTCATTTATATATATTGTGAAAAGCAATGGTCCCATAACACTCCCCTGTGGCACGCCAGAGGTTACTTTAATGTCTGTAGACGTCTCTCCACAGAGAAAAACATGCTGTGTTCTATTTGATAAAAACTCTTCAATCCAGCCACACAGCTGGTCTGATATTCCGTAGGCTCTTACTTTGTTTATCAGGCGACAGTGCGGAACTGTATCGAACGCCTTCCGGAAGTCGAGAAAAATAGCATCTACCTGGGAGCCTGTATCTAATATTTTCTGGGTCTCATGAACAAATAAAGCGAGTTGGGTCTCACACGATCGCTGTTTCCGGAATCCATGTTGATTCCTACAGAGTAGATTCTAGGTTTCTAGAAATGACATGATACGCGAGCAAAAAACATGTTCTAAAATTCTACAACAGATCGATGTCAGAGATATAGGTCTATAGTTTTGCGCATCTGCTCGACGACACTTCTTGAAGACTGGGAGTACCTGTGCTCTTTTCCAATCATTTGGAACCTTCCGTTCCTCTAGAGACTTGCGGTACACGGCTGTTCGAAGGGGGGCAAGTTCTTTCGCGTACTCTGTGTAGAATCGAATTGGTATCTCGTCAGGTCCAGTGGACTTTCCTCTGTTGAGTGATCTGAGTTGCTTTTCTATTCCTTGGACACTTATTTTTCCGTTTGTGCAAGGATTTAGAGAAGAAACTGCAGTGCGGTCTTCCTCTGTGAAACAGCTTTGGAAAAAGGTGTTTAGTATTTCAGCTTTACGCGTGTCATCCTCTGTTTCAATGCCATCATCATCCCAGAGTGTCTGGATATGCTTTTTCGAGCCACTTACTGATTTAACGTAAGACCAGACCTTCCTAGGATTTTCTGTCAAGTTGCTACATAGAATTTTACTTTCTAATTCACTGAACGTTTCACGCATAGCCCTCCTTACGCTAACTTTGACATCGTTTAGCTTCTGTTTGTCTGAGTGGTTTTGGCTGCGTTTAAACTTGCAGTGAAGCTCTCTCTATTTTCGCAGTAGTTTGCTAACTTTGTTGTTGAACCACGGTGGGTTTTTCCCGTCCCTTACAGTTTTACTCGGTACGTACCTGTCTAAAACGCATTTTACGATTGCCTTGAACTTTTTCCATAAACACTCAACATTGTCCGTGTCGGATCAGAAATTTTCGTTTTGATCTGTTAGGTAGTCTGAAATCTGCCTTCTATTACTCTTGGTAAACAGATAAACCTTCCTCCCTTTTTTTATAATCCTATTTACTTCCGTATTCAGGGATGCTGCAACGGCCTTATGATCACTGATTCCCTGTTCTGCGCTTACAGAGTCAAAAAGTTCGGGTCTGTTTGTTACCAGTAGGTCCTCTGCACCTCACGGTGGTGTGCAGAATACAGATTCAAACGCAGAAGATGTCTATCAGCGCACTTGGCGGCACACCACAGCAGTTTCGCCATGCAAGTCGAGATCAGGCGAATTAACCCCTAGCTGGACCGAAGCACCGTGTAAATTCTTTCTGCATCGCGTTGCCCGTGCGCAATTTACTATGTGTGAGAAACCCTGATGTAGACGTAGCAGCGTGAGGGTTTGGGGGCAGATAGACGCCGGCAGTGCGGCGTGCACAGCGCTCCAGTACACCTCCCCCCTCCCCTCCGCCCACCCACTCCCCGCTCCAACCGAAGACAGCTAGCAGGGTGGCGATCAGCTGGCTGTGGCTGTGGGCTGGGAGCCAGTCAGCGGCAAGCAGCCGAACCGCTCACACGGTACGAAAACGACCGCGAGTGCCCGGCACAGGCCGAGCTGTGCCCGCCGCGCCACCATGCACACGGACTGAGACAGACGACGCGTCGCCTTACCATGTCGCCGTGCCTGCTTCTTGTCCTGCTGTGCGCAGGTGAGTCCCACTGACCTAGCAGGAACCACTGGCGATGTCATTCGAACGACTTGAGTCAAGAGGCACTGAAGGACAGCTCATCTTAGTTCTGGATAAATACACTGCAATCGCGCAAAAATAGGAAATAAATTTGAAACATTTGGTCCGCCAGACTGTCGCATCTACTAAGGGGAGTTGGAACGCCCTATCCCTACAATGTTAAATTTAGTGACTTGGCTTCCCTGTATTTCAGGAACCACTGTAGCCACTGACATGAAAATTTTACAGGGCATTAAACTGTATGTTCTGAGTCTACTGAACTAAAATAATTGTATTTCCGCCACTGCTTTCGGAAATACAATTTTTTAACTACACGGTTAAAATTGTGTGCACTGTTATCCTAAATAATTTTAATTATACTTAACATTATGATCTTCTTTTAGTTCAGTAGACTCAGGATATGTATGTTAGTACTCCCCGAAAATTTTAATACTCTACACGAAGTGGTTTCTCAGATTTAGGGAAAAATGCTACATAAAATGTAAATTTTCAGGAACGGCTTCTAAAGTTTCAAAAGACTGTACCTCAATATAGGCTTAATTTTTTATTTTTAGTTACTCAGAAGCACCCAGCACATACTGTGTATCATCCACTTGATCTTTTTCCAACTTTTTTCTTCTTTCTGGACTCCTTAGTGGCCAACTGTGCTGCATACTCTGCTTCATAAATGCGAACCTTGTCCTTCCGTTCAAGTTCTCTGATCCCATTCGCTCCAGGATTAATTCCCATATGCTGTAGCACTTCCACCCTACCAATGCTGCCATCATTAAAAGCAGTAACAGCATCTCCGACCCCCACTTTACTGTCTTCATTCCAACAAAAACAATTTTTGGTAAGCGGGTGCATATAAGATTATTGAACGACTCACTGGGATTTTGAGTCTAACAATCCAGACACTTCTTCAGTAATTCAGGATTTGCCAGGTCTCTGTAAATAGGTTTTATGATATACATGACCTGCTCGGATGGAATGTTTATGGCTGTATGAACTGTTTGAGTACTGGGCATTGCGGTAATTGCACCATGAATCAGGTCCAAGACGGCACAGGTGGTGTACTGGTCTTTCATCAGTTGACAGTCTGTGGAAGAAGGTAGCCCATACTGCCTGCTTCAATTTCAACAAATCCTCAGTATTACTTCTAATGGCCGTCCCATTGTACTTCCTCAATCATTTTGTCGGTCAGCCTGTCTCTGTTAGCTGTTAGCACTCCGACATACAACGCGTGTTTATTATACTATGAAACGATACGATACTGTTTTTGACAGTGCTACCAATACAAACACGTAATTTAACCTTTATAATACAGCAGTCCACAGCCTTCTATGTAAAAAAAAATATCGATTTTACTAGATCTTGAAGTAATGCACGCAAAAATTTTAACATTTTCAACTGGTGTAGATTGTATTTAAAAAATAAAATATTTACCATGTGAGTTTATAAGTGATATATGTATATCACTTTATTCGGAAATTTGCAAATTTTATAATGAGATAAAAATCCGAAAATGTAAAAAAAATATTTTTTTTCGTTCTAACTCCCCTTAGGTAACTAGGGGAAGTGCTATTCATAGATGCGAAACTGAACGATTACAGAAAGTAAGAAGCAGGAAGAGCAAATTGGTAGGGAGTATTATGAGAAAATTGAACTGCCCTGCCACGGAGAATGTCCAAGCAACTCGACCAGCCTACTCCAGCGTTTCTTACTGAGCAAGTTGGCATAGTGGTAATGATACCTCTCTGTAGACATATACACTAACCTTAGGCATGCTCTTGGCTGTGGGCAGTTCCTTACTCAAGATACGATCTTCGCAAACTGAACCTGCATCATATCATTTTGTAGCAAGCCAGAACGTGTAATACATATGTAATAGTAGCAAGGGTACTCACATCTATACTGTACGTCGTGAAATCTCGAAAAATATTTCGTCACCATTCTACCTGCAATTGAATATCCCAGAAGGCTCTGCAGTCTAAAGTCTGAGATTTCTTCTTAACGAAAGTTTCACCAAAGTGGAAAAAAAGATATTCGTAATCATTTTCTGCTTCAGCGACATCTAGCATGCTTGGACAAGCGCATTTTCTATTGTCATCAGAGCCAAAAATACTTCAGTGTCTACTTCCGTTCTCCAATGGTGACTTTGTCTCCTTTGGAGATACCAAGTGAACCGCCACTTCTTTTCTTCAAAATCAATGAAATGAACGATATCATAAAATACGTTTGTACTTCTTTGACGTAATTTTTGCACATGTTTTATGTACAATGGTACGTCATTTCGAGTAAACAATCACTATGTTTACATGCAGCTCCAAAACCGTATTTCGTAAACCTATTTCCCTGTATGACAACTGGTTGTTCACGTAAACACTCCAAAATCGATCCTGGAAATCCTGTTCTAGCTGCCAGTTTTCACTACTACAACCGATTTTCGCTTCCACGTAAACGCACAAGCGTTTTTGAATCGTGCTCGCTTGCCAGGTTGAGTCATGCTGAAAATTTTCGGACAAGATAGACGCAGTGACTTTTTGTGCAGTGAAGGTGAAGTATAAATGTTAGAAGTTCTGTACCTCGAATATTTAACTGAAGAGAAATGGCAATTGTCTTGGAAAAATCAGAAACTTGTACAGCTGCTTTCCAGACGCCGTATTTGACTCTGCTAACCGAAATTCGGTTTTCGTCTTCTGGAAGACGTGTCATGTGTATGTGTGCTTTGTTTTCTTTCTCGCAGTCAGTGTTAACAGAAAACAGGAAATTTGAATTCATGAATTATGGGCTTATGGTTATAATATTACTCCTCCTCCTCCTCCTCCTACTACTACTACTACTACTACCACCACCACGGGATCTGAATTGACCGAAACTTTGTAATCCTACCCGTTTGCAGACTGAGGCTACGAGAAATGTCGTCACTCTCATAGTGTAGCCGCAGGAGAAGCCTTTCATTCTTCCGTGTACCAACGATCCCAACCGAATTACCCATTTGTTTTTAAGCGTCTTCAATTCCCAATCAAGGACTCATTGGCAATAACAGTAAACGAGGTTCAAGGTCAGCTAGAGGGACTGGACAGGGGGGATGGGCAGAAGGAGGGGAGTGGATATAAAGAGGAATATATATATATATAGCAATTGCGAAACTCTGCCGTGTTCGCTAGCACTTTATACACTCAGTAGTAGAATTACTGAGACCATGACTCTTCGGATACTGTCATTATCAGTTTCCACCTTCTGGAAAGGAGAGCACTCTACGTACCGACGACTGCATGTTAAGTGATATTTTTCAAATACTTATGACATGTGTGGCACCACATGAAAAAAAATACAGTCAGTCCAAAAAGTTTCTGGATTGGATTACTAAAAACCAGAAAACTTTAATGCTTCATGTATTGTACATACTCTCCCTTAACTTGAGTACGACGCTCAGAACGTTCATACAACCGTGTGAAACTATCACGCAAGTCCTCCTTTGGGATGTTGTTCAACTCACGCCTCACATTGGCTTGAATGTCTGCACTTCGTTGTTTTGTGCCAGGTTCGTAATGGGTAACACCAAGTTCTTTCCAGAAAAGAATGGACGAAGTTTTTGCATTTCAATCAAGTCGCGGCAGACGTCTACGCCTCGACAGTTTCGTTAAGGAGTCAAGATGTGCGGGACAAACTTTGCACACATTCTCCTCTTCTTCAAGACGTTCTGGAGAATGCACTGTACATATGATTTAGGAATGTCGCTGCAGTACAATTTGTGACAATGAGATTGATAGACTACAGTTACGCTACAGTTACACGTCTCTTAGTCAACACTGCCAGCTCACAACCTGTGGCCAGGGGAGATCGACACTTCATCGTCCTGCTCACAAAGTCAATCCAGGACGATGTGGGCTGTGTGAACAGGGGCCGTGTAGCCTTGGAACACAGTATCGCCATCGGGGAAGAAACACTACGCTACTATGTGATGGACCTGATCAGCCAAAGTGGTCACATAATCCTTGGCAGTAAAGCTGCCTTGACGAATATCCATAGGGTCCATGGAATACCACAGTATGACTGCCCAAATCATCAACGAACCCTCGCCAAGATTAACTCTTGGAACCTAAACTCAGCCAGAAGTTGAGAATCGCGTGAAAAAAATGTTCAAATGTGTGTGAAATCTTATGGGACTTAACTGCTACGGTCATCAGTCCCTAAGCTTACACCCTACTTAACCTAAATTATCCTAGGGACAAACATACACACCCATGCCCGAGAGAGGACTCGAACCTCCGCCGGGACCAGCCGCACAGTCTATGACTGCAGCGCCTTAGACCGCTCGGCTAATCCCGCGCGGCAAAATCGTGTGAAGCAAGACTCATCCGACCAAATAAGATTCTTCCAGGTTTTAATACTTCAGCACGACTTCTTCTGTGTTTCAGTGACTTTTCAACTGTCATCCTCTTTAATTTTCTTCACAATCTTCTTCAACGACCATCTGTCACGATCAGTCGTTGTGACTTGGTGACGATGTTTCTCCGCGTTTCACGTCTGAGGTATTAAGCCCGCCATTTGTACCTATTTTCATGTATTCGAGCACTTTATATTTTTTTTAATAAATACTTCTACCAGATTCTGTAACTGTTTTAAATTTCTCCAATTACATTTAATACAAATATTTAAGTCCAGCAGCAGAAGCAACTTTTCACTCTCACAATCAGTGTCATCAGATTCTGAAACCTACTTACACATCAATATATCTCTAACAAGAGTGTTGTTAATTAAAGTAAAAAACAAGCAACGAAATTCAGAGAATCACTGTCAGCCGGGTATACAATCAGAAACTTTGTCGTCATTCATGTTACACTTGAGCTGCAGAAACTTTTGCATCATTCGTGTGACACTTGAGCTGCTAAGTTACCCGTCCATAAATCCTGGATTATGTTAAGACTGAACTTCAGCTCCATTGTACCGTCGGATGATAATATATTCGTACAGCTATTTTTTTCTGTAGGTTATATAGAAAGAGAACATTTTTGTTCACGCCTAAGCAACTGTAATCGTGGCGTCTTGTGACGCTGGATATTTTTTGAACTAGACATAGAAACAACGAAACACGTTTTTACTGTTCTTCCTCCAGCTGCTGTGCGTAGGGAGGAATGCGCCGACTGCAGCAGTAAAGAATTTCACCTGGTCCGTAGACATAACGCGATAAGCGAGCTGCCGTAACAGTTCAAAATGACCTGTACGCGTTTACGAGATGGAAGCTTCCATTGTCGTATTTCTTAGTAACTCATATGGTCGTGCAGGTAAAGGACGCTGACATACGCACATGTGGTGCGGTTATCTTCATGGAACCCCAGCAGACGGCGATAACGTCACGCCAAAACAGCACGGAAGGATAATTGGATAATATTGTGTGTGTGTGTGTGTGTGTGTGTGTGTGTGTGTGTGTGCGTGTGCGTGTGCGTGTGCGTGTGCGTGTGCGTGTGCGTGTACACACACAGGCACTGCCCGGATGTGTACAAATTATGCTTGCGTCACACAAAAAACGAATGGAAAAATGGGACAAAAAGAAGACTTTTTCCAGGCATACGTCTCCTACAAAGGCACTGTTCACTCGACGGCGTGCCAATTACTTCAACCAAAAAAATCAGCGGACCAGATGATGGGAACGTCATAGTTTGCCGAAATATTGTACCCGTTGGACAGAGATCCCATCCGTGAATTATTCTTCCGAATTGCCTCCTGAGAAACGCTCCCCGCCTCATTCCTTTTCAGATCTGAAGAAGATACATGAAGGATCAGTTTTAGTGTGTCAATATTGAAAGGCAAATCCCTATCCGACCAAACGGCTACAGCAAGTAATAACTTTGTAATGATAATCTTGCAAGATCACTAACGTTCTTAAATTGATATTTGCAATTTTTATTGTCACTTATTACGTGTCTTTTGAATAACTGATATAATATCAGTTTTTTAAAGTTTTTCTTGGGCGGGGTTCACAGTCAAAAGAAATTTCTAAATAGAGACAGTGATGACTGTCTTTCAAAATTGTTTGTTTTTAAGAGTCACTATTTCAATTTCGGCCTTTAGCCATCTTCAAATCCAACAAAGCGAAAATTTCGTGCTTTACCACATGTCAAAATAGCAGTCGTGTTTACATGGCCCATCACGTTGGCTGAATATAAAATGCTTCGCAAAACTTTTGGAGGACACAGGCGAAGTAGCGTAACATAGTAACAAATCGGCAGAAATGAATGATAGTGTGGCAGCATGTTGTCATAGTTCCCCCCGTCGCGCACAGGAAGTTTGACCTCACGCCTCAACGCTAAATGGGGTTGGCCTCGCAACACGAGGCAGTTGAAGGGACGAAGACAACACACAGATGAATTCACAAAGACATGAGCCGTCGGGAAACTGGGAGAAGGGAGAAATGTGACTAGTGTAGTCCAGTGGTATCACTCAAGGCATTGTTTAACGCGTATAGGGCGCGTTCGTAACCAACAGCACTGCTGCCGGAAGGAGATGAGGTGGTCGACCACGGACAACTGCGGCAGTGGATGGTCGCTACATCGTGCAACAAGCAAGAAGAGACCACGTCAAATAGTGCTTGTAATTAGAACCACATTTAACAGGCGACAGTCTCACGCTCTACAAGGCAGAGCAGAGGGGTGGTCTCTCTCGGCCGGACGACCAGTATGTTGTGTACCGTTGACGCTAGCACATAGGCCGCACCGTTAGCAGTTTTGCCAAGAGCGTAGGGACTGGACCAAGAATATTGGAGTCACATGCTCTTCTCGGATTGGCAGCAGATTCAGTCCGATTAGTGATTCTGAACGTACTCTCATATGGCGAGAGGTGGGAATATGTAATGAATACAGATACATGGTCGAAGATCATCGTTTTGGTGGTCCAGGTATTACAGTGAAAAAGAGGCATAATGCCGCATGGGTGTACTGACCCCAAAATCTGTGAACACGGTAGCTCACCGGTCAACGTTATAGCAAATTTATACTCCTTCGCAACGTGCGTCAGGGTGCATTTGGCCATCACTTCATTTTTGTGGAAGACAATGCGCGACCACGTCAAACAGCGCACGAGGAGCAGTCATTGGAACGAGAGGATATTCGGCGAATGGACTGGCCTGCTCATTCCCCGACTTAAGTCCCATTGATCACATGTGAGAGACTTTGGGGAGAGGCATTGGAGCCTGTCCACATGTACCAACGACCATCCAGCAGTTGGAGGAATGGAACACCCTACAACAAAGACTCCTTACCAACGATGTGGTCAGCATGGGAGCATTTTGCACAGCATGCACTGCCGTTGGCGATAACCACATATCCTGTTAAGAACCAGCCCTGCGTTTTGTAATGTCCTGATGTCATTTCCGTTCGTGTCATTACCTTCTGTACTACACGGTAGTTATTCTTTTTATGTATGGAGAATTTCTTGGCAGTGACACTTCATGCCAAAGTTAACTTCGTCCTTAAATTTTGTACACCAGTGTATGTTGTAGTTTCTGGGATCCTTTGTGTAAACAATATCGAGCTACCGCACATATCACTGTCTGGTAAGAATATATTCGGAGTCCATCGCCAGACATCAAACGAGAATTGGCTGCGGAAGCTAGTGTAAAACTAGGTTGTGGTCTCTTGGAAGCCGTCAACTCTGGTAAATAGACTGGTTTCCACAAGTGGTAGAAAAAACCACAGAAGTAACGGTAACTCAAAATATTTGCTTTACTAATGAAAGACGGCTCCTGTTGCTGGTTTACATATTTATTTTTAGGTCCACGACCGGTTTCTGATATCACACTGTCTACTTTCAAGAGTATCTGAAAATAACCTGAATGTTACGGTCGAAACCGTTCTTGGACTTGAGAAAGAAGTGTATCAGCAACTGGAGTAGAATTTCTTTAACAGAGTATACGGTCGCGGAACAGTCCCTCTAAACACAGATAAACTAATAATCAAATATTTTCGTTTTAAACCTTTCGAAACTTAGAAAATGCGTAGAAGACTTGTCACAGCATAAATAAAATCTAGAGAACCACACAGCCAATCAATGCTAGAACTCAGTACTTGTCTGAAATGTGTAATTGACTTGTGAATACGATATTAGTACCTCGAAGAACAAACCAACATACAGCAATTTGTAATGCTGCTAATGGAAGTGTGAGTGACTTCATAGGAAGTGAATAAAGCTATTTTTGCAAAGCTGACCCCCTCCTTAGGCTGAATTGTTGTCTGTCAAACGTATTCGCCCACGAGAAATCCTTGTGTGGTCGAGCGCAATCTTCTTTTGGGATGGCATCTCTATAGAAGGGACCTTTGTACAACTCTTTGTTTCCAGTAACAAACCATGGATGAATCAACATAGTATGATATCGCTCTGCTGACGAGTAAGCCGCTAATCATTTGCGAACAGAACTATCTTTAGAATGAAATTTTTACTCTGCAGCGGAGTGTGCGCGCTGATATTATACTTACTGGCAGATTAAAACTGTATGCCAGACCGAGACTCGAACTCAGGACCTTTGCGTTTCGCGGGAAGTGCTCTACCAACTGAGCTACCCATGCACGACTCACGACCCATCCTCACAGCTCTACATCCGCCGTACCTTGTGTCCTATCTTCCAAACGACACAGAAGCTCTCCTGCTCTAGGAGACGAGGTACTGGCGGAAGTAGAACTGTGAAGATGGGTCGTGAGTCGTGCTTGGATAGCACAGTTGGTAGAGCACTTGCCCGCAAAAGGCAAAGGTCTCGAGTTCGAGTCTTGGGCTGGCACACAGTTTTAATCAGCCACTAAGTTTCAGAACTATTTTTATCACTACAACTGGATGTCGGATTTGAGGTTAGAATTCGTTGCCACTGTCTACAAACCAAGACTAAGTGCACCGTTCAATCTTTCGACCAACTTTGTTGTATGGGAGCGAAAGCTGGGTGGATTCAGATTACCTTATCAACAATGTTGAGGTTACGGATATGAAAGTAGCTTGGATGATTGCAGGTACTAGTAGATGGGAACAACGGCAGGAGGGTATCCACAATGAGGAAATCAAAGAAAAACTAGGAATGAACTCTATAGATGTAGCAGTCAGGGCGAACAGGCTTAGATGGTAGGGTCATGTTACACGCATGGGAGAAGCAAGGTTACCCAAGAGACTCATGGGTTCAGCAGTAGAGGGTAGGAGGAGTCGGGGCAGACCAAGGAGAAGGTACCTGGATTCGGTTAAGAATGATTTTGAAGTAATAGGCTTAACATCAGAAGAGGCACCAATGTTAGCACTGAATAGGGGTTCATGGAGGAATTTTGTAAGGGGCACGATGCTCCAGACTGAACGCTGAAAGGCATAATCAGTCTTAAATGATGATGATGATGATGATGATGATTACAAACAAGAAGAGAACGAATGTCTGACAGGTCACTTGCTCGCCTACCTTAATCTGCAGTCGTTCGGGTATTACAGCGCCGCTAGATTTCACGTGGTAGCTTCGTGCAGCTAAACTTGGTGCAAGCGTGCTCAGCATTCATGTTTTATGACTGCACTGTTTTCCCGCGTCCCCCTGACATTCTTAATATACCGTTCACTGCTAGTGTTGCCGCCTGTAGTTTGTGAGAGTTGACGTCGAACACTGGCGGTGGTCACATTAATGTGTATAATGGAACAGTGATTAGTACCTAGCATAATGTACTATTTCGTAAACGCTGTTTACTGAAACAAAGCGGGTGGGAAATAATGAAAGTATATGGCGCAGTACGAGGAAGTTCCGGTTCACCCCTTCTTCTCGCGGAGGGACAGCGTGCCAGTGGGAGCACGCTTTGACGCCGTCGCGTCGTCGGTCGTTTATTACCTGTGCAAGTGCCATTAGCAGCGAGCCGCGCTATCGGGGAATGGGAGGGAGCTAATAAGGGAAATGTGCGGAGGCGGCGTCTGTTTCCCCGAGAGAGAATCGATGCGGGACCGCTCGGCCGTGACTCACGAGGCCGGCGACGCCCACAGCTGAGCGCGCCCGTGCGCCGTTAAAGGATGCATCTGCGGCGGCCGCGGCACCGACCTGCGCAAGCCGGCTGCCAGTACACCAGCGCCTCCGCGTAACGCCTCTGCCTCGTGCAACTACGTAGGATCAGGAGCAAGGTCCAAGGGGGGCATTGAGGTTGTGGAGTGTGGTTATGAACCACCCGCTCCCCCCCCCCCCCCCCCCCACTCTTAAGAGTTTTGACGTCGGTCGAATTTGCTTGTGCGGCAAAATACCGCCAAATTTGAGTCGCAAATGACTACGAGACTAATAATGCGTAAGCAGTGATTAGGCGCACAAGGAGTAATCGTGCCTGTACATGTTTATTCCGCAGTATTTGTTTTGCCTGTGACGTCAACGTGCAACTGTAGGCAAAGGCGCCTGAGTGCTACGAATTAGCTTTGTGTAAGTTTCACTGTTGAGTCACATTAGTGCGATCACCTGTCAGAAATCTGAATAACCGCGGTCCGATACGCGACGTGCTGGAACGCACAGACAGGGATGTGGAGTCACGCCGATTCCAGTACCGTGGCCACCTGCACTAGGTTCTTTGGTTGAGGATCCGTGGCGCCAACAGCCCGATCAAGGTGGTCGCATAGATTCTCGATTGGGTTTAAATCCGTGGAGCTTGGTGGCTAGGGGAAGCCCGGTAAATCCATCTCGGTGCTCTTCGAATCACGCATGTAGACTGCGAGCTGTGTGACACGTTGCGCTGTCCTGCTAGTAGCCCAGGGAAAACACACTGCATGTAGAGGTGGACATGGTCCCCAAGTACAGATACCTACTTGTGATGACGCAGTCTGCCAGAATGCAACGAAAATTTTCCACAGACCATAACGCTTCCTTTTCCGGCCTGGATCCTTCCGACGATTGTTGCAGGGCTGTACATGCCAACGGCCATCTGCCCTATGGAGCACAAAGCGTGATTCATCTGAAAAAGTCACCTGTTGCCACTCAGTGAACGTCCAGTTGTGTTACTGGCGTACGAATTCCAGCCTTCGTCGCCGATGAAGCGCGGTCAGCATGGGCGGATGAACCAGGCGCCTTCTGCAGAACTCCGCTGAAAGGTCACTGCGGAGACACTTTGTAGTCCCTTGGTTCATCTGGGCGGTCTGTTGCACTACCGCTGCACGTCCGTACGCCCGTAAACATCTCTGCAGCCGTCGTTCAACAGTTTACAGCTTACACATTTCGGAAATGCTTCCATCCCTGCCCCGGAAGCCAATGATCATCCCCTTTCGGACGTCAGATAAATTGCCCCGTTTCCCGCAATACGACAACTACTGCACTTTTCCATGTCCCCCGCCACACTTTATATACCCTACACTGCTGCTGCTGCTGCTGCTGCTGCTGCCGCCGCCGCCACTTGCCGTCTGTGAGATGTCATTGGACGGTTAAGTCAAACATAGGCGGCGCTGACTGGCCCATGTATAAATATTGCTGTTGCGTGGGAATGCTTTCAGTTAGGTCACTAAATTGGGTGTCATTTTGAAGAAGTTGAGGAGCACTATCTTCTGGTAAACCTTGCGGGATATACGGTCGTGGTCCATGAAACTCTTCAGCTCCTAACGTTTCGTCCAGAGCTGCGCTGGACATCTTCAGAGGGGTATTTCTCCTCCGATGAGTCTTGCCGACTGAAGAGTTTCATGGATCACGACCGTATATCCCGCAAGGTTTACCAGAAGATATGTCATCCGGTCGTGAAAGCCTTCATACTATGATTGAGTAACACTGCTAGGATCCAACGTTGATACAACAATAAAATATTCGCCTCAATATAAATGAAAAACTGTATTAAACTGAAAATTACAAAGTAATGAAAGATGTCTCGTATGACCCGTAATTACGCTCGAAATTGTAGAAAACGAAAATCATAGGAAAGTTCGCGTCGAAAGAAATTAAAAAAATCCACTGCCGAGAGAAGACGAGAGCTATGGCAGCGTCGAAAAGGAATGAAAAACCGGCACAAAGCTATTATGTAGTTGGCTCATCGGACATGCAGCGGTACAAAGTTGTGATTTATCTGTTCTGCAACCATTATACTACTCAGTGTAACCTCTGTATAAAAGAGATTGAAATTAAATTACATATTAATACGAAACATTTGTCATCACTAATTCTCGACGTTTTCCCGAAAATTTTGCAGTCTGGACAGGAACTATGCACACAATTTTTAATAGAAGCGTTTATCTTTTCACCTATCTCAAATTCCACTTCTCACACCTAAATTTCGGAGAATAAAGTAGCATGGAAACTGTCTCGAAAATGACAAGGAATTCTATAAATTACAAGCTGCTCTTAACACAAGTTAATTTTCACTTGCTTCCGGTATCCCACGAGGATGTATTTGCGGACTGACAGTTACATTTTAGCGAACAGATGCGCACATTCGCAGCCTCTGAACAACAAATCCGATTCGACAGGTAGAACCCGCAAAGCACAGCAACTGAGTGCGGTAGGATAAAGAGAATGGCCCTCTGTTAAAGGAAAAAAAAAGTAGAAAAGAAATGCTTCCTGAACACAAAGTGATACAAATCAGAGAAACGGTATTCTCCTTATTTACACGTTCTCAGAGTAGCCTGCACAACAGTGTTCACAATTTTAGTGCTTACTGAAATATTCATGAGGGCAAAATTAGATTTTGCGGTTAATTGCGTAAATTATGACGTCGTTGAAGTAGTAAGAGTTTGTATTAAATTAACTATAAGACAAATGTGCATCCCAGGTTTTCGAACGTACGCTTTTCAAATGCCATATTTCCCTGAACTGTGATTTCTTGGACATTGCGCTACGCACTGATGTAAACAAACTATATCATAACATGTTATATTTATTTTAAATAACAAACTGTGACCCCGCCCTTTTCCAGAACCCAAACCTGAATTCCCGCCTGCGTAGGATCGCTGCTGTTCTGTAAGGGAATACAAGTCCCTTGATGGCGAGTGTTCATCAGACACAAAGGTAAAATCAGGACTGTACCACGGAAGTGTGATAGTAACTCTGCTCTTCATACACAGGGGTTGGGCAAAGTTATAGAAACAACAAAAGCACAATGCATCAACCAGCCTGATTCGATGTAGGAAACCCGATGGTATTGAAAACATCTTCCAGTCACCTAGGTGTAGATAAATATAGCTCCTGTATGGTTTTCTAGGAAATCTTATGCCAGCCTCCCAGCAAAATAGTGGCAGCTTCCAGTAACGATGACGGAGTTGGCCAGCGATCACGTGCCCTTCTCTCCAAACTAGACCACAAAGACTCAATAATATTGAAATCTTGTTTACTGTGGTAACGAGGGGAGATACGACAATTTATCCTCGTCCTCACAAAACCAGTCCTGGAAGATTAGAGCTGTGCGAACAGCGCCGTGTCGGCTTGGAACGGAGCATCACCATTGGGAAACAGATTCGTCAGATAATCCCTGGCAGCAATGCGACGCTGCCGAGTAACCACGGGGGTCGTGGAATGCCACGAGAGGATTGCCCAAATCGTCACCGAACCTCCGCCAAGTTTTACTCCACGGACGTAAACTGGGGCAGAAGTTGGAAACAGTGTGAAACAAGACTTTTCCAACCAAACGGCATTCTTCCACTGTTCCAGAGTCCAGGTTTTAAGACTTCGGTGCTGGTATTCCAGCTCGTCCTGCAATTTCCTGCTTATGGAGGTCCCTTAGCACTGTTTTGGGGCAGAAATAATCGCGATTGTGATATTCAGTTCTACAGCGATCTTTGCAGCTGTCGTCCTCTTATTTTTCGTTACAATACTCATCAATTACCACCCATCAGGATCATTCAATACACACCTTCGTCCGTGTTGTGACTTAGAGGGCGGTGATTTTCCGCTTTCTGTGCGTGCGATATACACTATTGGCCATTAAAACTTCTACACCATGAAGATGACGTGCTACAGACGCGAAATTTAACCAACAGGAAGCAGAGGCTGTGATATGCAAATGATTAGTTTTTCAGAGCATTCACACAAGGTTGGCGCCAGTGGCGACACCTACAACGTGCTGACATAGGGAAAGTTTCCAACCGATTTCTCATACACAAACAGCAGTTGACCGGCGTTACCTGATGAAACGTCGTTGTGATGCCTCGTGTACGGAGAAATGCGTACCATTACGTTTCCGACTTTGATAAAGGTCGGATTGTAGCCTATCGCAATTGCGGTTTATCGTATCGCGACATGCTGCTCGCGTTGGTCGCGAACCAATTACTGTTAGCAGAATATGGAATCGGTGGGTTCAGGAGGGTAATATGGAACGCCATGCTGGATCCCAACGGCCTCGTATCACTAGCACTCGAGACGACAGGCATCTTATCCGCGTGGCTGTAACGGATCGTGCAGCCACGTCTCCATCCCCGAGGCAACAGATGGGGCGTTCGCAAGACAACCATCTGCACGAACAGTTCGACGACTTTTGCAGCAGCATGGACTATCAGCTTGGAGACCATGGCTGCGGTTACCCTTGATGCTTCATCGCAGACAGGAGCACCTGTGATGGTGTACTCAACGACGAACCTGGGTGCACGAATGGCAAAACTTCACTTTTTTGGATGAATCCAGGTTCTGTTTACAGCATCATTATGGTCGCATCCGTGTTTGGCGACGTCGCGGTGAACGCACATTGGAAGCGTGTATTCGTCATCGCCATACTGGCGTATCACCTGGCGAGATGGTATGTGGTGCCATTGGTTACACGTCTCGGTCACCTCTTGTTCGCATTGACGGCACTTTGAACAGTGGACGTTACATTTCAGATGTGTTACGACCCGTGGCTCTACCCTTCATTCGATCCCTGTGAAACCTTACATTTCAGCAGGATAATGCACGACGGCATGTTGCAGGTCCTGTATGGGTCAATGGTGGCCGAGCAACTGGCTCGTCACAATACGCCAGTCACTACACTTGATGAACGGTGGTATAGTGTTGAAGCTGAATGGGCAGCTGTACATGTACACGCCATCGAAGCTCTTGTTTGACTCAATGCCCAGGCGTATCAAGGCCGTTATTAAGGCCAGAAGTGGTTGTTATGGATACCGATTTCTCAGGATCTATGCACCCAAATTGCGTGAAAATGTAATCACATGTCAGTTCCAGTATAATATATTTGTCCAATGAATACCCGTTTATCATCTGCATTTCTTCTTGGTGTAGCAATTTTAATGGCCAGTAGTGTAGATCATCTATACCGTGCCCCTTTTAACGCGAAGCACTTCGGCTCCCTTCGTTACGGAAGAACCCACCATACGAGCACCACCAGTCTGCACACGTTCGAATTCACTTAACTCCGACATAATGCACTCGATTACACAGAACACATTTCTTACCACGACTGACATTTGCAACGTATTGAGGACATTGCACATGTGCCGTTCGTGGTCAAACAAGACGACAACACACAAAAATGGTTCAAATGGCTCTGAGCACTATGGGACTTCACTTCTAAGGTGTCATCAGTCCCCTAGAACTTAAAACTACTTAAACCTAACTAACATAAGGACATCACACACATCCTTCCCCTTAGGCAGGATTCGAACCTGCGACCGTAGCGGTCACGCGGTTCCAGACTGTAGGGCCTAGAACTGCCGGCGACAACATACAGACTTGGTTAGCATCTACATTCACATTCAAGCATGCATTTCTCACGGTGTTTCCGTATTTCTGTCCAACACCAGATCATCTTCATATATACTACGCACGGCAGTGTACAGTGAATAGCGGAGATTTCCATCCTATACCATTCGCGTATTGACAGAAGGAAAAAAATGTCTATAGCCTCTGCGCGTGTCCTACTCTTTCTTATACTGTTCTTCATTATCCCTACACGACATATACGGTGGTGGCAGTGTAATGTTTGGACTGTATCTCTCCACTAAAGCTTGCATTACCGAAGAAGCTTTCGCGAGAGCTACCTAGTAGTCTTCCAACGATTCCCGTCCGATTCATTCAGTATGGGAGTATTATGGGAATGTTCCGTGAACTTAGATGGAAACCCTTGGAGGGAAGAAGATTTTTCACGCGAAACGCTGAAAGCGTGAAGTACCAGAATTCGCGACAGCCTGGAAAAAGATTCTACTGCCTCCAACTTTCCTCTCGCGTAAAGATTGTATGGACATAGTGAGGGAGATTAGAGCACTTACGAAGGCAAACATTCCACCTGCCGCCCCCCCCCTCCCCTCCCCTCCCCTCCTTCACCTTCCAGCCCATTTGCGAACGGAGCAGGAAAGCCAGTAAATACCCTCCAGCACGCACCGTACAGTGGTTTGCAGACTACATTTGTATATGAAGATAAAGACATTCCATTAGTAGTATTACCAACAGCACGAAGCAACATTTATTCTCCACTGCCCTGGGTGACAGCATCTTCCAGAATTTGCCACATGGTTTTGCTTCATAATTCTTGCGTTCGCGCTCTAGTAGCCTCTGCTTCTCAGAGGCTGGGAACCCAATTTTCGGTATTTTTTTTCTTTCTTTCTAAGCAGATGCCAACGAACTTTATCTCCCTGTTAACGACATCCTACCATTTCTAGTTGGCTCGTCCGCGTGGCCATCTGTTGTTAGTTTCTCGACTGCATACATTTTTGCCTTCATAATGAAACATTGCTACGACTGTGTGTTCATGGTCGCCCAAACAAGCCTGCCTGTAAATACAAACCGAGTCTATGAATCAGTACTCTATGCATTGAAGTCTACGGACCGGAAACACAGCGCAAAACGAAAGCAAGTGTTCTTGCAATGTATTCACGTATCATGTTATTACAGCTGAGCAGTTCTCCCATTAAGGGCAACATGAACGCAGTTATTATTTTCTCTAACTGATGGTTGCACACTACTATTTAGTAGAGCAGTCTATATGCTGCAACGATGACTCGTGTAGACGATCTACAACTTCACGCATCCAAATAATTTTAATTAATTGTGACAATGCTGGTTAACTTTAGAGAGCGTGACTGCGTGGAAAATCATGCCTAAGTTTAGGAAACGTGACAATGTGGAATAACAATGAAAGAAACTGAAATTTTAATTCACAGTACAACAAATGGAGATAATTCCTTAATGAAATAACTGCATCCACAACGTCAAAATTCTTCATTTTATGTATTTGATTTTTTAAACAGTTTTGCGATTTAAATATTGATTGATTATTGAAAATCGATTTGTGTCAGATCCTTCAGTATGGCTTTTGACTCAGAAAACATGGCAGTTCCATTTGGCTCAAACACGGCGGACGTATAGCTGCTCTACGACATTTAAACCCTGACTGTCAGTATTGCGAATATCGTTGGAAAGAATCGAGTCTGTACTCATCCACACGCTGCAGGGTCGCCACATTGTATTTACGGTATACTGTTTACGTATCTCGAGAACCGTTTGTGCAGTTAAAGTACGCCAAAAACAGTGGTAGACTAAGCAGTGCAACTGTGTCATGTTGAACAATAGCTGCTCCAGTGTACCAACGATGTAGCTGAAGCTCTGGAGCGCAAAATCGCAGGTGAACAAGCGACGTAAGAACAGTATGTCACACGTTTACCACACCATAACAACTGATGCAAGGCGATCTGCATCCCACACATGCCGTGACGTCAATCACAACGGGACACAGCTGCACGTCAATCATTTCTGGCCATTCACTGTCCGCTCACTCCCAGCAGCAGAACAGTTCTATGTTAACTTAGATTAAGACATTTTATATCTAAGAAAGAACTGTACACATAAACGCCTGATGATGAGCAAAACATGCTTGAAACGCGTTGCAAGAAAGTTAAACATAAAATAAATAAATGTGACCGGTAGCAGAAAAAATAGATCACAAGTAATTTTAATTGTTTATTGATCTCTACAACAAACTTTCAGTTATGTTGTCGTCTAAGTCTTTTTTGGAGCAAATTCCTGCAAAGAACTTCGGGCTTCTTTCTTCGCTTGCAGTGACTACATGCCCAATGCAGCTCCATCTCAGATTGTCACTATGATTTCCTCAAAGTATTTCTGACCGACTTTCGCTGATATTTTATATCAGTGAGGTTTTCGTTGGCAGTTGACCGCCCGTCAGTCAGAGCATTGCCCTCGAAAGGCTAGTTTCCGGGTCTGAGTTCGAATCCTGCACGCAGTTTTAATCTGACATTAAGTGTAGATGCTTAAGGGGGGTAGGACGTCAAACGGGCCGACTTGGAGCAGGAGAGGCACCACAGGACATTTTATTTTCTACTGTCTATACTTTTACAAATAAATTCATAAAACTTTGTCAGCATGACCAGGAAGGATTCAGGATTCACACTCACAGCAGTGGAAGTGCAAAAATTAAATAGATTCTAGAGTTTCAGACACTTGTAAGTATGGTTTGTATGCTGCGCAAAATTCATCGAACAGTCTCTCTTACTTATGAAGGAAAGTGTACCTACAGCAACAAATGCAGCCAATAGTAAGTGAAAAAATGATGAAATTTCACATGTACAAATAATTATTTTGTTATGTTTTTGAACTTCCCCTGCTACGAGCGTGAATCCTGAATCCTTCCTGGTCATGCTGACAAAGTTTTATGAATTTACTTGTAAAAGTATAGACAGTGGAAATTAAAATGTCCTGTGGTGCCTCTCCTGCTCCAAGTCGGCCCGTTTGACGTCCTACCCCCCTTAACTTTTTATCAAATAGTACATCATTTTTGACTCTTACGAAACTCCTGGTTATAACTGTAACATGGTATTCTGTCTTTGAAGCCTGACGAACCCTAAAGACTACAGAAGCCAAACATCGACGGTACACAAATGCAGAGTGTCTTACAAGTGAATGGCCTTGATGGGTGGTGGAACATATTCATCTCCTATTCAGTTTTTATTCGGTTTCAGGCGTTCGCACTAGGGCACTTCCCTTGTACGCGAATCGTTGGCGTAGTCGGTGTAGTTCCGAAGAGCGCCGCTGTTAGCTTTCTGACGCTGCGTGGCATTTGCAGAAGGTGGGACTTGGTGATGACCAGCCGGGCCCGTTGGCCCCCTCACCTACATACGAACCGGTCGTGGCTCGAGGTACGGCCCCGATCCTCTCCGCGAGAGCTGGCGCCGAAAACCACAAGTATCTGATCAACTGTATCCGGACCATAAGCTGCCCCGAGAGGCGTACCCTCCACTACAAAGGTGACTTAACGGTAACATGAGGTGTCCTATGGTAAAATGATTGTGAAGTGCAAGCACAAAGGGACAACCGCAGCTAAACCACGACCAAGTAAACCGCGTGTACCGATGGATATGGATACTCGAGCATTGCCGAGGGTGGTGGTTAAATACCGCGCGATATCAGTGGAAGAAATTACTCGTGGATTCCAAAGACCAGGTAGCACAATGACACTGCGTACGGAGGTGAAAAGGACGGGGCACAAGGGCCGAGCAGCTCCTCCAAAAACCAGACACTTCTACAGTCAACGGTGAGAGACATTTGAGGTGGTGTAATGAGCTACGTTACCAGCGAATGGATGACCAGAAACGCGTGGTGTGTTCCCCCTTACTCTGCTTAAGAAAATGCTAAATGCGGAAGAATGTAAACACACTTACAGCATTTGTAAGCGTACTCTACAGGACCAGATCGGCTCGATGGCGGATTGTGCGAGCTCGTGATGGAAACTATTAAAACTTTACTAGCATTTTACATCTTTACTCTTCATGTCTTCCTACTTATTTCTCAACGCAGATTTCTCCCGTGGAAGCCACAACCTCACCTCTGCTTACACCACTTCGTCACAATCAAAGTCCTCTGAGGTGTTCTTTAATAATCAGAAACAGCCGAAAATCGGACGAGGCCAAGTCGGGACCATCAGGATGACTGCGAACCAAAGGCTTGTTGCAGACATCGCAGCTCTGGTAGGTAGTCTGATATTGTCATGCTGAAAGAGAGGGTGTTCCAGGTGTGGACAAATTTTTCGTATTCGAAACACTATTTACAGCTTGCTCTTTCTCACGCACCGACATAGTTACTTTACACACCGCCATGTTACGCGCTACAATTTAATATGCATAACGTCTAACACCACAACTGATATTGAGAACAGAATAAAAAAAAAATGGAGACATTTTTAGCACGTCCTGATATCAGCATGACAATGCACTGCCATAAAGCAGTATCTCTTGAGAGGACGGTTTGTGGACAATAACATTCCTGAAATGGAGTGGCCTGTCCAGAGCCCCCACCTGAACCCAATTGAACACGTTTGGGGTGAATTACTATGTCCACTTCCAATATCATTACCTTCTCTCGATTCTGCTCTTGAGAAAGAACTGGCTGCCATTCCTCCACAGACGTTCAGACACTCCACTGAAAGTATCCCCAGCGGAGTTCACGCCTTCGTTAAGTTGAAGGGTGAACACAGCCCAAATTTCTGTCGGCTAATAAGTGTCCTCGCACTTTTGATCGGATAGTTGCGTGGCTCCAAGCTAGCTCATCGTTTCACCGTATGCGGATGTAATGTTACCCAGCGTGCGCGCTCTCCAATCTTGGAGGCTAATCCTGGAGCACTGCCAAGAGTGAAGGAAGCCATAAAGTTTCTTGTACAGGAATTATATTGCCTCTTCCTTGACTCAAACAGGGAAAAAGAGAATAGAGAATGCAAAGCAGAAATCCTTGGATAACAGAAGATATACTAGATTAGACAGACCGATGGAGAAAATATAGAAATGCAGCAAAGAAAGCTGCCGAAACGATATGCAGATGTCTAAAACCTGAGATTTAGAGAAAGTGCAAAATCGCAAAGCAGGAATGACTATAGCGGAAATACCAAGCTCTAAAAGTCTGCAAGATTAGGGGAAAATATATGCTGCCTGAAGGAAACCTATGTGTGTCATAAGAGAAAAGCGAAGCACCTGTATGAAAACGAGGGGGCTCCGATGGGAACTCAGTACTAATCAAAGAAGGGAAAGCCGAAAGGTGGAAGAAATGCACAGAATGGCAATACAAAGGAAATTCACTGTGTTACTCTCGTTTCGCATCCAGTAACAATCATCCCCTTTCCTTAATCCCAGATCAGACTTCTCAAAGTTCTGGAAACTGTGAGGCGCTGAAAATGCTTTACTCTGAACTGGTTGAAATCACTGAGGGAAGAATGAAACGTGTTCCACGCTATCGAAATTGCTTTGAGAAAAATAACGACTACGTAGGGAAATGAGGAGATAGATACGGGTGAGCGTGGCGGGTTGTGTGCGTGTGGAAAGAAGGGAGGGAGAGAGAGAACAGTTTTTAATTTGCATCTTGTGCAGTATTTTGCAGTCCATCAGTCCTTACCTTAGCGGTGAGCTTAGTGTATCTAAAAAGCAACACTATGATTGTTGCACATGTATCTGATTACGTAATCCTACTCAAGAATCTGTGTGTCTGGGTATAGCAAGAACTATCAAGAAGATGACTGACTGTGCTTTTACATTTCTTTTGTCTGCCAAACAACGTTTCGTAGGCTTCGGTTGATTTTCTGATACTGAATATGGATTTCGCCTATTGCTGTACTGTGTGTTGAAGCGTCATGTTCGCATAATTCCTGTGTAAGCTGCTTCTCTCACTGAAGAAGACAGTACCGGAGTACGTAAGGTGGCACGTAGTGGTCAAGCAAACGTTCAGTTTGGCAAATGCTTTATAAACAGAAAATCGACTGACCGACCTGGGAGCCTACAGCGATACCGTTTGCTCTCTGCTACACCGGTTTTGTGACCAAGGACACGGAATGAGGCTGCAGCTTTCTAGTGAGACTGTTCGTAGTTCACGGAGACAGTTATCTTTCTAATTCCCGAAGGTCCTCTCGAGTAGTACTCTAACTACAGCGCTTCATTCCTAAAATGTTGTAACAGCACTATAAAATCACTGCTACAAATTGAGTTTGTATGGTTGCTTGCGTTTGTAATCATTTGATTCTTCTGGGGTCTCGATTTTATGGTTGGTACGCAATTGTATCTTACATCACTACACAACACACTACCTCGCGATTTGAAAGTATGGTCTTGAAGCCTCGACAAGTGTACATTGTTCATAGGCTCTCGATACGGCCTTCACTCTCGGAATATGAAAATATATGTCAGCAGAACATCCGACTGAACAGGGAAGGCACGCCAGTTACTGTGCACAAGCTCAGATACAATGGGTTGGGTAAGGAAATTAATCACGTCCTTTTCAGAGGAACCACCCGCCTTAAGCGATATAAGAGAAGCGGGTACCTAAACGTGGATGGCCGAATGCATAACTGAACTCAATTCTTCTCGAATGCAAGTCTAATCTTCAACATATGAGCCACATCAACCAGTAATCGCTAATAAGCTTCGTTAAATCTTACTACGGTATCTCGGTTGTCTGCCACGAAGTGGCGGCATTCATATCTTTATTTTCTTGAGCGCAGTTTATCCCTATACATTCTTTTTCTTTTCTGCAATATAACAGGAGTTAACTCAAAATCTGTATTTCAACCGACGTCTTCATTTTGTCTGTCTCCCAACGCTGCTTTTTAAGCCCGTCTTTAAATGAGCCAATTCTTGTATGGGTCTTACCTACGCTTTTCAGTATCCAGCAGAAATTGCTTTCTAACGCCTACATTCACCTGGCGAGTCGCTTCGTTGTTTCACATTCACACATGCTCTGCCCCGCCCCCCCCCCCCTCTCTCTCTCTCTCTCTCTCTCTCTCTCTCTCTCTCTCTCTCTCTCTCTCTCACACACACACACACACACACACACAACTTGTCAGATATGCGCCCAGTTGCAATGTAAGTGGAACAGCGAGGTGAAAAAGAAAACAAACACAAACCACCAATCACAAGTGAGTTGAAAGCTAACAGCATGTTGATGCAGATACCCGTACGCCATGTCTCTCGCCGAAGAAGAGCAAAAAGCAAAACATCAGCCATACAATTTCACTGACGGCACGGAGAGCTGGTTAAGTGTAACTACGTAGGCATTATAGTCAATTACAAAGCAAGAAACCCTGTGGAGAAAGTAACACACTTTTCCCACTAGAGGGAGAAAGGTAGTGGCCTGGTCATGTCATGCCTAGTTTTTTCGCACTACGCTAAACACACAAAAGAAAACTAAGGCAACTGACAAATATGATGATTCATTAACGAATCTTTCGTAGTGTGTGCTGCTTGGAAACTTGGTAACAGGGAGGTACCTATGAGAGCTTCTCCGAAGTAGGTGAGGGATGCTGACAGAAATGCTGTCGCAGAAGATCGGGAGTTGTGCTTCGATAGCTCAGTCGGTAAGAGCGTTGCCGCGAGAGGCAAGGTTCCGCGTTCGATTCTCGGTAGGGCAAACTGATTCTGTGCAAGAAATTTCTGATTTGATAATGGCTACGGTACTCAAAAACAGTGGGTTGTAAGGTCAGATGTTCGAAACTGGGAATACTGAGTCCAAATACCGCAAATACAAATTTCTGTTTTAGCACCAGCGCGGTAGGAAGACTGGAAATGCGAGACAATGCTGAGGGGCAAATCTAAAATCTAGCCTTACGAAATAAAGAGAAGGTGAAACGGAAATTTTAAGCTGGAAGTGGATGCAAGGGGAAAAGTAAACGTAATTTCAAATTTCAGTACGTAGCCCGAAGAAATATTTTTATCAACTGAATCATTAACGAAACACGATTAAACAACATCCATAACGAGTGCTGTTTGCCGTTATACACTACTGGCCATTAAAATTGCTACACCAAGAAGAAATGCAGATGATAAACGGGTATTCATTGGACAAATATATTTTACTAGAACTGACATGTGATTACATTTTCACGCAATTTGGGTGCATAGATCCTGAGGAATCAGTACCCAGAACAACCACCTCTGGCCGTAATAAAGGCCTTGATCCGCCTGGGCATTGAGTCACACAGAGCTTGGATGGCGTTTACAGGTACAGCTGCCCATGCATCTTCAACACGATACCACAGTTCATCGAGAGTAGTGACTGGCGTATTGTGACGAGCCAGTTGCTCGGCCACCACTGGCCAGACGTTTTCCGTTGGTGAGAGATCTGGAGAATGTGCTGGCCAGGGCAGCAGTCGAACATTTTCTGTATCCAGAAAGGCCCGTACAGGACCTGCAACATGCCGTCGTGCATTATCCTGCTAAAATGTAGGGCTTCGCAGGGATCGAATGAAGGGTAGAACCACGGGTCGTAACACATCTGAAATGTAACGTCCACTGTTCAAAGTGACGTCAGTGCGAACAAGAGGTGACCGACACGTGTAACCAATGGCAACCCACACCATCACGTCGGGTGATACGCCAGTATGGCGATGACGAATACACGCTTCCAAAGTGCGTTCACCGCGACGTCGCCGAACACGGATGCGACCATAATGATGCTGTAAACAGAACCTGGATTCATCCAAAAAAGTGAAGTTTTCCCATTCCTGCACCCAGGTTCGTCGTTGAGTACACCATCACAGGTGCTCCTGTCTCGATGAAGCATCAAGGGTAACCGTAGCCATGGTCTCCAAGCTGATAGTCCATGCTGCTGCAAAAGTCGTCGAACTGTTCGTGCAGATGGTTGTCTTGCGAACGCCCCATCTGTTGACTCGGGGATGGAGACGTGGCTGCACGATCCGTTACAGCCATGCGGATAAGATGCCTGTCGTCTCGAGTGCTAGTGATACGAGGCCGTTGGGATCCAGCATGGCGTTCCATATTACCCTCCTGAACCCACCGATTCCATATTCTGCTAACAGTAATTGGTTCGCGACCAACGCGAGCAGCATGTCGCGATACGATAAACTGCAATCGCGATAGGCTACAATCTGACCTTTATCAAAGTCGGATACGTGATGGTACGCATTTCTCCTCCTTACACGAGGCATCACAACAACGTTTCACCAGGCAACGCCGGTCAACTGCTGTTTGTGTATGAGAAATCGGTTGGAAACTTTCCTCATATCAGCACGTTGTAGGTGTCGCCACCGGCGCCAACCTTGTGTGAATGCTCTGAAAAGCTAATCATTTGCATATCACAGTATCTTCTCCCTGTCGGTTAAATTTCACGTCTGTAGCACGTCATCTTCGTGGTGTAGCAATTTTAATGGCCAGTAGTGTATTTGGCAGGATTTAAAAGGAAGCTCTTATGTTAATAACTGTAGCACCGACGACCACAGGAACTTCTTAATGATTGCACTGGGCCGTAAATCAGTCGTATACGCTACGCCGCCCAGTCGTATTAATGTGACCACCGCCTATGTTCGACATCAGCGTGCAATAAACACTCACAGACGCCAGGTGGCAGCATTGGCAGTGGAGAGCACTTAAAGCGTGTCGGAGGGAAGCGCAATGCAATGCATTGGTCGCAATGCGGAAACGCGGCAATTTATCTGACGTCCGAAAGGACATAATCATTGGTTTCTCGGCCAAGCGTGGTGTATTTTCGAAACGACTAAGTTTTTAAGCTGTTCGGGTGACGCCGTGGTTAAAGTACACCGTGCATGGCAAAATGACGCCATCCAAAACTGGCGCCGGGCCAACTGTGGGCATCACGGACCATAGATATCAGGGGTGAACGACGGCTGACGGGATGTCTACGGGCGAATAGACGGGGAAGCTGTTGAACAACTGACCGCCCAGATGAACCAAGGAGCTACCAACAAGGTTTCCTCAATAACCGTTCTGCGAACATTACTGCGTATGGGCCTCCGCAGCAGGCACCTGGTTCATGCACCCACGTTGACAGCTGTTCGCCGGCGACGAAGGCTGGAATTTGCAAGCAAATATCGCAACTGGGTGTCAACTGAATGGCGACGTCTGAAAGCAAACACCCTGCAACAATCGTCGGAAGTGTCCGGGCCGGAAGAGGAAGCGTTATGGTCTGGGAAATGTTTTCGTGGCATTCCCTGGATGATGTCGCCATTCTGGAAGGCACAATGCGTCCACACAAGTACGCGTCTACCCTTGGGGACCATGCCCACCACTACAAGCTGTTCGTTCTTCCTCTGACAGATCACACAGCTTGCAGCGTACATTTCTTTTCCGAACAGCGCCACTGTGAGTTTACTGTACTCCCTGGGCCACCAAACTCTGGATTTAAACCCTATCACGAACATGTGGGACGATTTAGATCGGACTGCTCGCCATACGGATCCTCAACCGAGAAACCTAGAGCAGCTGCACACAGCACTCGAGTCGGAGTGGCTCCCCATCTCTGTCGGTATCCTCCAGAACCTCAATGACTCTCTCCCTGCACGTCTCGCAGCCGTCCGCTATGCAAAACGGTGGTTATTCGAGCTTCTGAAGGGTAGTCAAAAGTGCAAAAAGCGTAAAAAGACTGTTTCTCAAAAAGTGTGGATTCTACACGAAATTTACGTGATTGCCTGTTCTCTTCATCACCTCTCTCGGTACTAGTTCATTTTAAGGACTATTTTAATCGAGATAAGCTAAACAGACGAAATATTTCAATTTTTGGAAACTCTCAGCAATAATCAGAAATAGAAGCTGCTGCCAATTAAAGACGCACATGCGGCGCTTGCTTCTGGAACTCCTGGATTGAGACACGCGTAACAGACCTGGAATTGTTCTAGTGAGCGCTTCAGCCGGATGCACGTGTCGTATCGTCCTGTACGTGTTCCCAAGCTCGCGATGTGCTGAGGACATGAGACTGCGAGGAGCATGCTGGCACAAACAAAACGTAAATCTCCTTCCGATGTAATGCCTCACACGTTGAGCCGGACCGTCCACGAGACACAAACACACCTTATCTTTCGTCTGGGAATGGGAGCTAACAGATAGATGGCTGGAAACTGAGGGTAGGGCGCCAAACGGCGTAGTCCGTAGTGCCTACAACAAGCCTCTGAGTTAATGTATTAAGGACACTATATAGCACAGATTGAGGAAAAGCTATTGGTGTGGAGCACAGCTTGTTTCGTTTGTATAGGATATCTTGCAAACAATAGATAAGGATGGATAGATTTCCGAAAGGTATTCGATGCTGTACCACATTGTCAGCTATGGACAGACACACGATCCTATGCACTATCTTCTCAAATGTGTACTTTGACGAAAAGAGTATTTGACAAATGGAGATGGAGACGCTGTACTGGGCGGCGAAGGTTCTACAGAAATGAAAGTAACATCAGGTGTGCCCCAAAAATGCGTAATAACCTCTCTCTCTTTCTGAAAACACATGAACGATATACACTACAATAAAAAAAAGGGGGTGGGGGGGGGGCGACACACCACGAACGACTTATCCGAACGGGATGGAAATCGGTAGATGTGATATAGAAGTACAGGGAAACAAAAGATTACAATTTCAGGAAAAATTAGATGATTTATTTAAGAGAAAGAGCTTCTTCACCTCTGGCCCTTATGCTAGCAGTTGTTCGGCCTGGCTTTGATTGGCAGATTTGTTTGATGATCTCCTGAGGGCTATACTGCCAAATATTGTCCAACTGGTGAGTTAGATCATCAAAATCCTCAGTTGGCTAGAGGTCCCTGTCCATAATGCTCCAAATGTTCTCAATTAGGGACAAATCCGATGATGTTGCTGCCCAAGGTTGGATTTGGCAAGCACGAAGACAAGCAGTAGAAACTATCGCCGTGTACGAGCGGCATTACCTTGCTGAAATGTAAGCACAGGATGGCTTGTAATGAAGGGCAACAAAACGGGGTGTAGAATATTGCCGACGTACCGCTGTGCTGTGATGCTTACGCGGATGACAACCGAAGGCGGCCTGCTATGAAATGAAACGGCACTCCAGACGATTTCTACAGCTTGTCGAGCCGTATGGCGGGCGACAGGTCAGGGTGGTATCCCACAGCTATCCGGGGGGTCTCCATTGGCATCTTCTCTGGCCATCGGGGCTCATTTCGAACTGGGACTCCTCACTGAAGACAATACTACTCAAGTCAATGATATTTCAGGCCGAAGACGTGTGTGGAGACGACTTGGACATAGGTGGGACAGGAGTGTAGTCTGGAGTGCCGTGTCATTCCACTTCATAGCAGGACCATTTGGTTGCCACCCGCAGCACCGTTGCAGCACAGCGGTAAGCCGATGATACTGTACGCCCCGTTTCGTTACCCTTCATGGCAAACCGTCCTAAACTCACATTTCAGCCAGATAATGCCCGCCCGCACTTTGTGAGAGCTCCTATCTTGGCCAGAAAGGTGGCCGGATCTCTCCCCAACTGAGAACGTGGAGCATTATGAACAGCGTCCTCTAACTAGCTCTGGATTTTGATGATCTAAAGCGACAATTGGAGAGTATTTGGCACGATATTCCTCCAGAGACCATCTAACAAAACTGTCAATCAGTGTCAAGCCGAATAAGTGCTTGCATAAGGGCCGGAGGTGGACCAACGCGTTATTGACTTGCCCAATTTGTGATGTTCGTTCTTCTGAATAAACCATCCAGTTTTTCTGACATTGTTTATCTGTATAAGTACATCACATCTACTAATTTCCGTCCCATTCGAATAATTCCTGGAGATGCATAGCTTTTTTCGTCTCAAGAGTGCATCATAGTGGATCAGTAGGATTATAATACTGTACGACGACGACGATGATGATGATGTGTGCCGGAAATCATAGTGGCTGGACGATCGTAAGGAATTACAGAAAGTGTCGAACAGAATTCCTACCTGCTGCAGCTAACAGCAGCTCTCTCCAAATGTAGATTAACATACGGTAATACTTATAATGAAAAGAAAGAATAGTATCTTAATATAAGGTTAGTGGTGAACATCTAGAGTACGTCTCATCTTGTAACTTTTAGCGATGTGAAACGGCACGATCATGTACACTGATTATTAGGCAAAGCAAGACAATGGGAAGAGTCAAATTGATTGAAAGCGCTCTAGAGAAGTGCAATGCATTTCTAAAGGAAATCTCTTAAAAATGTTGGTGTGCCCAGTTCTAGCGGACTGTTGTAGTGTTCGACGTACTTAGCACATAGGCATGACAAGAGACAATGAACGAATTCAGACACACGTTGCTAGGATCGTGAAATGTCTGTGTAGCCCACACAAAAGTATCTTTCTTAATAAGAAAGATAACATAGTTATCGTCAAACCTTGTGGGTAAATTCAGGTAATTTGTGTTCAGGGAAATCAATGCTGCCACTATCGTCTATAAAGAGTAGGAATCATATGCGTAAAAAAAGACATATTATGGCACGCTGAGGTATCTAGACAGTCATTTTCTCTCCCTCAATAGGCAGATTGAAGAGGAAAGGAAATCGATAATGCTGGTATGATATACTCTCCGCCACACACTACACAGTGGTTTGCGGACAATATACACAAATACAGGATACAGCCGCCCGTAATAACGGAAGGAAAAGGCGCGTACAATAATCACTTCATATGGAGAGCAACTGGTGGTGGTTATCTTTTCTTAGAGTTATTGTTCGGTTCCTACTCGTGCAGGCTACAGATTTCTAATGTGCTGTTATCATGTATGTCCATTATAGTTGTAGAAGACATGATGAAAATTCATACATAGGTCTATGTATGTCTGATTATTGGAAACATTAAAATGGACAAAAACCAGTAAATACCACAGTATATGATTAGAACATCTTCGTTTTTTGTGGTAATACGGTAGTGTACAAAATGATTGCTATAAAGTACAGAGCTGAACCTTCGACATCTGAACCGAAATAGGTACACGAACACACAACAGCCGGATAGTCATGCGTGAAATGGGTTGATTTTCTTAATTACCCTAGTTTAATCTATATTAAAATTTTGTTACCAGGCAAGACTGTTCGCAGACGATGTGATTGTCTATAGGAAACTAGAAACTCCAGATGACCCTATCGATTTGCAGAATTACCTGCAGAGACCTGATCGATGGTGCAGACTCTAGCATTTGTTCGTGAATAAATGTAACATACTGCGCTTACATAGGGGAAAAAAATGCACTACTGCGCAATTACACAACTGATGACAAACTTCTGGAAACAGAAACTACTGTAAAATATCTAGGAGTAACTACCCAGAGCGACCTTAAGTGGAAGGACCACAAAAACAATTAGTAGGAAAAGCCAATGCCAGACAGACTCATAGAAAGAATCTTAAGAAAATTTACCTCAGCCATGAAGGAAGTGGCTTACAAGGCACTTGTTAGACCGATTCTTGAGTACTGTCTATCGATGTGGGATCCTTACAAGGTAGGAGTGATATAAGAGAGAGAGAAGATCCAACGAAGGGCGGTGCGTTTCGCCAGGGGATCGCTTGGCCGGCGCGAGAGAGTTACAGATATGCTCAACAAATTGCAGTGGCACACGTTGTAAGACATCAGTAGTAAACATCTTTGTGATGCACAACGCCTATTTCGGGAGAGAAATTTCCGAGAAGAGTCTGACAACATATTACTTTCTCCCACATACACATCGTGAAACGATCACAAGGAAATTCGAGAAATTAGAGCTAATACAGAGGCTTATGGACAATCATTCTTCCAACTGCCTTCGCGAGTGGAACAGGGAAGGGGGAATCAATTAGGGATAACAGAAGTATCCTCCGCCATAAACTGTTAGATGGATTGCGGAGTATGATGTAGATGTAGAAATGTGATATTGCGTTGAGGGCAAGTGTTTCAATCTGCGTTTCAGAACGTCCAACTGGATGAACGCTACGCATGGAATTTTATGAGGCCTAGCAATGTATTCGACCGTAACTCTCTTCACAAAACCTCCCACAAGTTCTCTGCCAGTTATGGATTATGTACGGGAGGTGACCTGTGTTCTACTAAGAAAAATTTTAACTTTTTTACCATGTGCATAGGGGGTTCTATCGCTACGTGACTTAACAAGCTATTGTTCGCTGTGTATTAGTGTGCGTCTGTTTCTCAAACAATAACTTTCTCTCTGACAAGTTTTACTAAAATTTATCAACTCTGCGGCAGTGGATGAACAAGTTTACTGGAGGTCGTGAAAGGTGCCTACAATGATAGCGTATCAAATGGCTCTAAGCACTATGGGACTTAACATCTGAGGTCATCAGTCCCCTAGACTTAGAACTACTTAAACCTAACCAACCTAAGGACATCAAACACGTCCGTGCTCGAGGCAGGATTCGAATCTGCGACCGTAGCAGCAGCGTGGTTCCGGACTGAAGCGTCTAGAGCCGCTCGGGCACAGCGGCCGGCGATAGCGTATCGTTCGCAACGATGTAATAACAGGGCTCGTAAAAAGATCCTAACCGACATGAACCGGAGATGAGTGTCACGCCTCGTCACTGGCAATCGATTTCACACCCGACTGGCAGATCAATCATAAATAGTTTCAAAACAAACATTGCAAAGAACCGGCACTCAATGGACGTTGCTCGTAAAAACGGAATTGGCCGAACAACACAAAAACTGGACGATCTGACTGGAGGTGTGTGCGTTGTCCGACTAGTCGCGATTTTGTCTCTTCAGATGATGTGAGGACTGGAGCAAACCTTTGGCCCACTAAGGCGTTTAATGTGCCGTTTGTGTAGGGTGAAGTTCAGGTTCGAGGCAGTTTTGTGAAGTTTCGGAGGTTTTTCTCGTACCATAATCTGCGCTGCGCTATTAAAGTTTCCATGAACATGAACCACGATGACTTTTTAAACATTCTCCGTAACCACGTGCTGCCTTCTGTTTTACATTTTCATGAAGAGCACACTGTGGAAAAAATCACTCGATATTAACCCTTTCATGACCGACTTAATTAAAATTTCGCTTATTACTGTAACAATTCTGTTTGCTGCCTTGGGAGTAGACACTGAGTCAGGCCATGTTTCTTAGTTTCAATTGTTGTTTATAATTATTTTTATTGTGACGTATATGACGAACTGTGCTCGAGGAGGAATAAATGTTTGCCTAAATTTATTCGTCCTGGAATCCAGCGGGACATATCTCCCCTTTAAAATAATTAATTACTACGGATTAGAACGTGCAAAAAGAAGAAAGTACGTACCATTATTGTGTCAAACAATACTATTTATTCATAGATCATTTTTATGAAGTTTTTTTTATACATGGCCGAAGACACAGTAGCACTTTGCAGTAGCTACATATGAAATAAGTCCAAATCCCTTGCTTGGGCGTGCTGCACTGTCTGCATCGCTTAGTTGTGCTGCTTGCTGGATAATTTTTTCCAGTTGCATATTTGCACACATCACCGCCCGAACAAAACGGTGTGTATCTGCAGCAACATGGCAAGATAATAAGCCATTCATTATTTTGTCAGCTGCTCACCACCCGAAAGATAAAATATTCGGAAAAAGCCGAAAAAGAAGATGGCAGAACCTCAGATATGTCCTACCCTGCTGCAGCAGTAGAAGACTACGCATCTGTAACGGGAGCTGTAGATCGGTTCGACCAGCGCAGAGAAAGATATGCTGTTCATGACATGTACTCGCAGTTGCGAATATGGACAACTATCAGCTGGATAAGGGAATGACGACAGTGAAAATTTGTGCCGAATTGGGACTTGAACCCGGATTTCCGGCTTAACACGAGAGGTCGCCTTATAATTAGGCTATCCGAGCATGATCCACGGTCAGACTCAAACTTCCAAATGTCGTCAACCATGTGTGTACAACCGACACTCGTGCATTCTTTAAGTATATTCCCGTACAGGAGGGGGGGGGGGAGGGGGGCACATTTTAGATGGATATAGTATTGGCAGCAGGTAAGTCAAATGGTGGCATTGTCTTTATTTTCGTTTGGACGTAAGAGTAGTGAACAGTGTCATCACGTGTAATTGTAACAATGGAGGAAAATGCGGTGAACTTTCTTTTTCATCTTGCTCTTTTAAGGCAGCTTTCAATAACAGAAATACAAAGAGAAGTACCATTCATCACAAAAAATAAACCAGAATTTTGTGGAGTTTTCGAGTTCATATCAAATCAAGGGAATTAAAATAAGGTTATTAGACACAAATATGAAGACACAAGGCGCAAATATAATGTAACTACACACACCGGCCAAACAATTGATTGAAATATGCGCACAAATATGTAAATCTCTTGCAAAGAATGTTAAAGAGACAGTAAAACCATTACTGAGCTTATCTATTGCAGTCAGGAAAAAAATTACATAAAACGGTCAAAAGATACGGCACACATTGCACAGCTCGAATAATTAAGCGATATCTCGCGCATTTGGTGCCAAACAATCAGCCTATTGGCTCCAAACAGTTGATACATTCAATGCTAGATCGCACTGAGGAACTTCGTATCGCTGCGAACTGGGGAAAATAAATTTGCATGGTGGACACATACGTACCGTTGGTCACGAGAGGGTTAATCCCTCAGGAAATGCCTGGTATACAATTTGGAACTGGGGGCAAAACGTACGAGGGTCACTCCAAAAGAAATGCACACTATTTTTTTTTTAAATCTATCTTTTATTCTACATGTTTGAAAGTTTTACAGTGTGTAGATACATCCTTTAGGAACAATATTTTCATTTCGCCACATGATTTCCATCCCTCTCAAGTGGCTTACGCCATGTTGGAACCAGCGCCTGTATACCCGCACGGTAAAATTCTGGACCACCCTGTTGGAGCCACCGTTTGGCAGCGTGCACAAGGGAGTCATCATCTTCAAACCTTGTTCCACGAAGAGTGTCTTTCAGTTTCCCAAAGAGATGACAGTCACATGGGGTCAGGTCAGGGCAGTAAGGCGTGTGTTTCAGTGTTGTCCATCCGAGTTTTGTGATCGCTTCCATGGCTTTCAGACTGACATGTGGTCGTGCATTGTCGTGCAACAGCAGAACATCCTGCTTTTGCCGATGTGGTCGAACACGACTTAGTCGTGCTTGAAGTTTCTTCAGTGTCGTCACATATGCATCAGAATTTATGGTGGTTCCACTTGGCATGATGTCCATAGGCAAGAGTCCTTCGGAATCGAAAAACAACGTAGCCGTAACTTTTCCAGCAGAAGGTGTGGTTTTGAATTTTTTTATTGGGTGAATTTGCATGATGCCACTCCACTGATTGCCTCTTCGTCTCTGATGAACAATGATGGAGCCAAGTTTCATCACCTGTCACAATTCTTCCGAGAAATTCATCTCGACCATTCTCGTACTGTTGCAAAAAGTTCGCTGCATACTGTTTTTCTTGTTTCTTTGTGAGCCACTGTCAACATTCTGAGAACCCACCTGGCACAAACCTTTTTTAACGCCAACACTTTCTGTATTCTGCAGACACTTCCTTCCCCTATCCCAACGTAGCGTGACAATTCGTTCACTGTGATGCGTCTGTCAGCAGTTACCAATTCGTTAACTCTCTGCACATTGTCTGGAGTGTGTGCAGTACGAGGCCTGCCGCTGCGAGGACAATCCTCAATATTGCCGTGCCCGCTTTCATCACGTAACCTGCATGCTCACCGACTAACTGTACTGCGATCGATAGCAGCATCTCCATACACCTTTTTCAACCTCTTGTGGATTTTTCCGACTGTCTCGTTTTCACAACACAGGAATACTATGACAGCACGTTGCTTCTGACGAACGTCAAGTGTAGCAGCCATCTTGAAGATATGGCTGTGACGGCGCCACTCACGGGAACAGGTTGAACTAAGTTTGAAAACAAGCGGGAATGTTGTATCTACACACTGTAAAACTTTCAAACATGCAGAATGAAAGCTGCATTTTTACAAAAATAGTGCGCATTTCTTTTGGAGTGACCCTCGTACAAATCGACATCGTCCTACAACTCGATAGGCCTAAGGGACGTAGTCATCTACGAATGGCTTCAGATGGCTATAGAATACCTGAAAAAACTTAGGCACTCTCTCTTCTTTGCCAAACTGAGGCCGTCATCGAGGTTACATGCGGTGTGAGCACGTCGTCTCCCGGAGGTGACCTATTGCTTTGTGCAGTGCGTACGTAATTATTGTGTAGTACAGTTGGACGTTAACTATTTCAGTGTGGGAGCTGTTCAGCCACACAACTGCGCGATATTCAGCAGGGGAATGCTGTCGGCAGTAGCTAGCGTACGCACATCTGCTCCCCGCGGTTCCGGCCGGCCTCTCAGTACGTTGTTACGGCACAAGAGCGCCCGTGTCTGTCAGCTTAACGGAGACGGAGACGCGGGGTAGCGGGACAGCTACACGGTGCCGCCGTAACAGTGTTTCCACGTCGCCGGCCCGTCTGCCCTCGCCGCTGCGAGCGCGATTGCGCCAACGGTACGATACGGTACGGTACACGTCTCCTGGCTTGGAAGCTGCCGCGCGGCGTAGGAGCGCCACCCCATCACTATCGTTTTAACCGTCAGCCC